>NC_063161.1:64527765-64675721 GCF_023159225.1 Perognathus longimembris pacificus
AGGCTGGTGCTCTACCATTTGAGCCACAGTTCCACTTCTGGCTTTTTGTTGGTTAATTGCAGATTAAAAGTCTCTAGCATTTGTCTGTCCAGGCTGGCTTCAAATGTCAATCGTCAGATCTCAGCCTCCTGAGTGCCTAGGATCACAGCCATGAGCCACCAGAGCCTAGCTCCACTTTCTTTTCAATGATTCATTTCATTGTGTTAATTTTCTCAGAAGCTTCCAGAATCCAGCTGCTCTGGGACCAATATCAAACCATGTTCCCCGAACACTTCTGCTCTGAGTGTATCATCTTTTCCCTCTTCCAACCCAGCTGTTGACACTCATGCTCACTGCAGTTAGGCCAGCATGCCTGGAGATCCAGCCCTCCCTCCATCCACAAGCTCCTTCTCAACACCTTAGGGAACATCCCTAGCATCTCCTGTAAGTCTTTCCTGGACACCATTTCCCCCAGTTTCTAACCTTATCATCAAGCTAAACGTCTTGTAAAGTCCAAATGTTTTTACTTTGACTCCTTTGCAAGTTGGTTTTTATGTCTTCTGAGTGTGCTGTCATGTTTGTGTAAGCTAAGGGCTGTTGTGTCTGGTGTGTAGAGTGTAGAAAGTGCGGGCTTGTGAGCACATGAGGAAGGAAGAGGAAGGCCATTGGTGGAGTGTTCTACTTTCAGAAAAGATTGCCCAGGCGCCATGGGCAGGGCCACTGGGAAAACAGGGGCAGCCAGCCAGTCACTCCACCTGCTGCAGCCTACACAGCCTTCTGCAGTCTTCTACTGGGCAGAGTGTAGAGCCCACTGGTTCTACTGAGCACTCACACGGCCAGCTAGTTATATTCTTTTTGTCTATTCCACTCTTGGAACAAAAGCAATGCAGCTTTGGACTGGTTTCATTATGCACTTTAAATAAAACTCTGAAGCTGGGCATTCATGGCTGTAATCCTAGCAAGAAAGTCCATGACACTTTTATTGCCGATAATCACACACACACACCACTCACACACACACTCACACACACATGAGAGAGAGAGTGAGAGAGAGACAATCCAGAAGTGGAGCTGTATCTCAAGTACTAGAGGGCTAACTCTGAGCAAAAAAAGCTCAGGGACACTGCTGAGGCCCTGAGTTCAAGCCCTAGCATGGGTACACACACACACACACACACACACACACACACACACACACACGAGGCAATTATACTTGCCATGAGACTGTTATAGAACTAAAAGTAGAGCCACTATCTCAGGGTTAAGTAAGTGTTCAGTAAAAATGACGAGCCCCTCATGGTAATTTATAATATTATAGATAGATAGATAGATAGATAGATAGATAGATAGATAGATAGATAGATGATAGATAGACAGACAGATACATAATATATAGATCATAGTTAAAGCCAGCCTGGGCAGAAAAGTTCCTGTGAGACTCTTATCCAATTAACCACTACAAACCAGAAGTGAATCTATGGCTTAAAGTGGTAGAACACTAGCCTTGAGCAAAAGAGCTCAGGATAGTGCTTAGGCCCTGAGTTCAAGCCCCACAGTCAACAAAATACTAATAATAATGACCATCCCTATTCTTTTAATTTACTTTTATTGTAAAGGTGATGTACAGAGGGGCTACAGTTAGGCAAATAAGGTAATGAGTACATTTCTTGTTCAACATTGTTACCCTCTCCCTTGTTTTTCTCAGGCCCCCTGAATCCCCCCGCCCCCGCAAGTTATAAGATTCATTTCCAACAAAGTGTCTTGGGAGTATCACTGTTGCATTGGTTCACTCTTTTTCCTTTGTCTCACTATTTTGTTATTCCCCTTCCCTTCTCCAAATCAGACAAATGTATATACAAGACACAGGTTACCAAAATCAAAAACAGTGACAAGGGGATAAGCCAAAGGGGGAGGGGGGAAAGAAAGAAAGAAAGAAAGAAAGAAAGAAAGAAAGAAAGAAAGAAAGAAAGAAAGAAAGAAAGAAAGAAAGAAAGAACTCACACAGTACATTAAAAAAAAACCCTCTTGTTTCCATATTTGGAGTTCATTTCCATTAACATCATTTCATATGGTCATATGTACCTAGCCATTGAACTATTGTGATCCTCTGCTAGTACTATCCTAGACATATACTAATTATTACAAATGAAGGAAACCATAGAGCCTATGTTTCTTTGGGTCTGGCTTTCTTCACTTAGTATGCTTTTTTCCACGTTTTTCCATTTCCTTATGAATAAGGCAATATCACTCTTTCTGATGGAAGCATCAAATTCCATTGTGTATATATACCACATTTTCTTGACCCATTCATCTACTGGTTGGTAGATGGTTGGTGATTCCATATCATAGCTATTGTAAATAATCCTTCACTGAACACTTACGCTGGTAGCATCCCTGTTCATTCAAATTGAGTATAGACCTTGATTGTTCTCTCTGATCTACTTTAAATATTGTGCTTTTTATACTTTTAACTTCTCAGATATTTGACACAACTATATAGTTTCTTTCACACATTTTCAGTCAAACTTACCAGCAACCTTTGTAGGTACCATTTTCATTTGCAGATAAAAATATGAAGTTTTGCAACTTTCTGTAATGGATTGAATTGCATCTTCTTCCCCCAAAGTCATATGTTGATTTCCTAATCCCCAATGTGACTATGTTTGGAGATAAAGGGGTAAAAATTTAAATGAGGTGATAAGGGAGAAGCCTAATCCAACGGGCAGTGTCATTCTAAGAAGAAACACTTTCTACCAGCTGCTGCCCACGAGACAGGAAGAAAGCCCTTATCAGGAACAGAATCAGTTGACACCTTGAACCAGAACTATCAGAAAAAGCTATTGGTTAATGAGCAATATTCCAAGTCAGTGGTATTTGATACTGCAGCTCAAGCTGAATAATACACTTGCTTAGAGACTGCTAGCAGGACTCAGATTTGACCTCCAGTTCTCTGTCCATGGCACCAACTGGCTCCATACATTGGACCAGTGGTTCAGTGTCATTGCTTTAGCTCTAATACAAATAGTTTCTTGTTAAAAAAAAGTTTACATGCTTGTCTTTTATAAGACTTTATTTTGTCTTAATTACAAGTCTTCCTGGATTTCTATCCCTTCATGCTTGACTGCTCTCCTCCTGGCAACTTCAGTCCAGACACACTGGCCTCCTGTTGCCTAGAACATGACATTGGTGTCTACTTCTTGGGGTTATGTGTACCTTTCTCTCTGCCTGGATGCTCTTCCAGGTGAGGCTTACCTACTGCTTCCGTTGGGTCTTTGCTCCATGTCCCATGCCAGCTAGATCTTCCCTGCCCAGTGGGTCTATGACTTATTTGTGCACAGGCACTTTTCCTCACACTGTTTTCCAGTACTTTACATCATCTCACAGAAGTGACATCATAGTATTTGTGTAATTGCTTTCCTTTTCTCTGTCTTCCCCACTAACATGTTAGCTGTTCTTGTGCAGGAAATTCGTTCCCTGCCATATTAGCATCCTGTTCTGTGCCAAGTGCACAGTTGATGATTTAACACATTCAAATGAGTTCGTTGAATGAATAAATTTGGGTTTGTTGAGAGAGGAGACCCATAAGTCCATGCATCCTTGCATATCCTGGTAAGGTCTTTCAACACTGCTCATTAACTCTTTTCTAGCCTGGTTGGTGGAAAGCCTTAATGGGTGTGGTGGATTCTTCACCTGGGGGATGGGAAAGTCCACTGTTAATGTGTGCTTGGTGCTCTTCTCCCAAGATGCAGCCTGCTGCTGGCCAGATTCCAGCATGGACCCTCGGGCCTTAGGAAGCCTGGGGAAGAAGTCAAACAGGAAGCGCTGGCTACAGCTTTTGACCATAACAGACCCTTGCCTCTGACCCAGGTATCTCATGTCTTCTGCATCTAAGAAACAGGAGCAAGATAACTTGTCAGTTGGCAGGGGGGTAAAATCACAAACCTTCATGGTATTTGACAGGCCTTTGGTTTGTTGATTTTTAAATTTTTAATTAGTAGAATCTTTCCTCTTTGGGGGCTTATTTCTTTGATATATTTTCTTCCAAATTTAATAACTTAGTTAAAATGTAGTCATGGCATGATTATTCTTATTGCTTATTTCCAAATTGTACCTCTGAGAGATTTAATGGCTCTGCTGTTCTCTTAACTCTGGCTTTGAAGAAACAAGAGGGAGAGACTGACAGCCTTGAATAAAATATTATTATTCTGAACAATTTTTAATGTGTATAGAATGAAATAATTTAATATGAAATTCTTTAACAACAAAGAGGGCTACATTTTTGTGCAAGGTGATTTGTTCTCTATGTATTCTTTTGTTGGGGTTGTTTGTATGCCTTTTTTTCCTTGCTGGTCCTGGGGCTTGAACTTAGGGCATTGGTGCTGTCCCTGAGCTTCTTTTGCTCAAAGTTGGTGCTCTACCATTTGAGCCACAGCTTCATTGCTGACTTTACTTGGTGGTTTATTAGAGGTTAAGAGCCTCAAGGACTTTCCTGCCTAGGCTGGCTTTGAACTGCAATCCTCAGATCTCAGTCTCCAGAGTAGCTAGAATTACAGGCATGAGCCACCGGTGCCCAGGAGTGTGTCTGTTGTCAAAGGAATCCAGGTACTGACTGATGGAAAATGACTTAAAATAAAAACACTCACCTGCCCCCCTGATAGCCACATCAGAAACTAGCCCTTGCTACAGACTTCACTAAATCATCTCCTCTCCCGGCCTCCCTTCCCGAACATAACCTGGAACTGCAAAAGAGATAACCTGTGAACTGAGGGCCATACCAATTGGGACAATATTCTGTAAAACGTAAGATAAGACCCCATCTCTGCACAAAGATCCCCTTCTCCTGTTCCCATCCTGCCCTTATGACCCCTGACCGTTGCCCCACCTGACTTCACTTTCCCTGCCTAATAGAAGAAACCTTAGTTGTAAGGGAATCATGCCATTTCTTCTCCAGCCAGACTGAAGAATACCCATTTCATGTTTAATAAAACCTGTTGGCTTGTGAGTTTCTTTCTGATCTTTTCTTTATTGACACTCCTTTATGGATCCTTATCCATTTTAACATACTGTGATTTCATTAATTTGTTACACAGGGTTTCTATCATTTTTCTTCCATCTTTTATTTGCTTTATTACATTTTTTGGTGGTACTTGGTGGGCTTGACGTCTGGGCCTTACACTTCACTTGTTTAGCTTGCTTGTTGACTGGTGCTTTACCACTTGAGCCATGCCTCTAGCCCTATTTTTTTCTGTTTATTTTGGAGATGAAGTCTCATCCTTTTCTGCCCAGGCTGGCTTGAATGTCAGTCTTCCATATCTTAGCCTCCTGTGTAGCTAGGACTACAGGTGTGAGCCACCAGCACCCAGCTTATTCTATTACATTTTTGTTGAATAAAGTTTTTTTTAACAAATAAAGTTTTCTTGTTTCTATTACTGTCATTTAATCAACAATCACAAATTGCTTTCCTGTCCCCTTTTTCCACTATTAAGGTATGTCAGAAGGTTAAAAATGAAATTTTTTGGCTTCTCTGCAGCTGTGGTATGCAGTAAGAGACGGTGGTCCTGCCTTCTCACCTTCATGTTGTATATCATACTATTATAAACCTAAAAGGGCTTAACCCTTATCCCTGAGACTAGGCATTGCTACAATAGTATGATCCTGTCTTTTTTTTATGACGCTGTCTTGATCCTGGGGGACCTTTCATTTATGAAACCAAATCTACTTCTGCCATAAGTGTAATGTAGCAAAATGTGCTAGAGCAAGTTAGAATCAAGGGATGCTGACCTTACCAGCAAAGAGTAATTGCTTCCAATAAGGAGAAGCAGAGCAGGCCTCATGGGGAAGGCAGCTTTTGACCTGGGCGTTAAATATGGGGATTTTTTTTTCACTAACACAGGGAGAAAGGAGGAAGGAGGTGTGCATAATGGCAAGATGAGGGGTAAACAAAGACTTGAAGTAATCAAGAACAGCAAAACCAAACCATTAGTAGAGAATGATTAGGAAGCATTCAACAGTAACCAAATGGTCATTCTTCCCTTCCTGGCCAGTAGCAGTTCATGCACTTCTAGATGTTTTCATTTGAAAAAAAGTCAGTAGAACATTTCTATCATCTTTATTCAGCAGCACCTTTCAGTCCTCGTGAGTATTTCCATGTATCTCTCATGATTATCTTTTGTGCTGTTAGTAAAAAACACTCAGTTTGATATTATAGTTCTTGTGTTTTTCCTTTTAGATTATTTTTAATAATATTTTATCAAGTTGTTTTCCAGTTTCATCAAGTCTCATACTAAGTGTCACCTCCTTGAGAAGCTTGTCCTCATCTCTGAGCCTGCCTCAACCCCAGGCCTCACTGGTACACCAGCCCCCCCCCCACCTTGAAGCCAGTCATGGACAGAGACCTGTTAGTCTCTCCACTGGATGACAGGTTTCCAGAGGATAGAGCCAGGGGCCTCTTGTCCCTATCTTCCCCAAACCCAGAGTTCTCAATAAAGGAAAGAGGGGAAGAAGATTAGAAAGTGGGAGGGAGGGAGGAAGGAGGGAAGCTCACTAAAGATGAAGAGTAGTGCAGGGTATTTCAGTGTACCAGGGAAGGCATCTGGTCCCAAGGATGAGAAGATGGTTGCTGAATATAGCAATGTAAAAGAAAAGCACAGCCTGGCACTGGTGGCTCACATCTGTCATCTAGCTGCTTAAGAGGTTGAGATCTGAGGATCATGGTTCAAAGCTAGCTTGGGCAGTTAAGTCCATAAGACTCCCCTCCAATTAACTGCCAAATAAAACCAGAAGAGGAGCTGTGGCTCAAGAGGTAGAGTGCTAGCCTTGAATAAAAAAGCTCAGGGACAGCAGCCAGGTTCTTTGTTCAAGCCCCAGGACCAGCACCACAATAGATGATAGATAGATAGATAGATAGATAGATAGATAGATAGATAGATAGATAAAAACAAAAGAGAAGCCTGCCGGGCCAGCCGGCAGGGAAACAAGAATCCGGACTGAGGGGCGGCGAGGATCAAGGAAAAGGAAAAATGAGGCAAGAGAAAAAAGACAAGAGACAAAGATGGGGTACAGGAGGTCTGCAGCCTTAAGGTTGAACCTCAAGACTACAGCAACAGTTTATTCTCACTCCCAGCTTATATGCAGTTTTGGAAACAGGGAATAGCATAGGATTGTTAAAATTCCAGAACATAAAGAGGCTTTGAAGTTTGCAACATTTGATTACAGTAGACACAGGACAAGGTTGATTAACATAGGAATCTACTCCAGGGGACCTAGCAAGGTAGGGACATAGCAAAGCAATTCCAGATAGTGGCTGTGAACAATTGTGCTTGCCTTTAGCATATCCTGGCGGTAACAGCACAGCCAGAGGTGATAATGAACCTAGCTGCAGGTTTGGCTCCCGACATCTTGGCGACATCGGCACAGCCAGAGGTCAGGATGAGCTTAGCAGCTAGCTCAGCTCCCGACAATTCCCCCTTCTTTTTATTAAAAGAATCGAACCCGCCTGTCTTAGGTGGGGTGGGTACCCCAGCCTTCCTTACCCGTCTAAGGGAACAACTTCAGAGCATTGCTGAAGCCCCATGTCTTAGGTCCGTTTAGGCTGGCACCGCCTCATACCCGTCTCTGGCTGTGGTTCCTCTCGGGGAAATTCGTTTACTTGGAGCTTGACCTTATGCAGCTGGCTGGCTAAACTCATGAAAGAGTTTTGCAATATGCGTACAATGCAAGGAAGGCATAGGCAAGCCATCAGTAAAAGTATCCCTGGGCCGAGCAATGTCATTAGCAGCCCCTTAACGTTAGATAAGGAAGGGACATACTGTTGACGTTGTTCAAACAGTTCTTTTGCTGGTTCTGCCACTTTAAAGTCGAAAGGTTGAGCCTGTTCTAGTCTGGCTATTTGTCTATGGAGTTGAAAGAGATCTAAGGACAAGTTATTATGGTGCCAAATACATTTAGATGTGCTACAACTTGTTTCCAAGGATAGCTCGACCCATTATACTTATGGAGGGTCACACAAATAAAGTCAAACCCAGCATGGCAGCACACCTGTTGCAGAGTTTGTAAGGCATGAATTTGTTCTCCCAGTGACAACACAGATTCATACAACACTTCTAATTTTTGTTCTACCTTATCATCAATCCTGCCTTCAAAGTGCAGGGCTTGTGTGGTATTATGAGCAAGCTGATTAACGTGGTGAGCTGTCTGCACATTTTGTGTTAAAGCCACAGTAGCCGCTGCAGCAGAGGCAGCTAAGGAAATAAGGGCTAAAATTCCTGCTATTAAAAGCCCTACAAATCGTCTAGGGCACATAAGTTCTTTTAAATGTTTTAACACTTGAATACCTGTTTCTTCATACCAAGCTTCAGATAAGTTTACAGGAAGCATAACAAATGGTGGTTGCTTAATAATAATTACAGAATCAGTAAGAACACTATACAAGCAATTTGTAAAAGAACAGTTAGTTCAGGTAACGTTGAAATACATGGCTCCTATAGAAATATTAAAAGGTCCATACATAATAGCATAAGGGGTGTTACACAACTCATAATATTTTTTAAAGAAGTGGGCCAGGAGATATTATTCAGGGCAGCCACTGACATCCAGACATGATGTTGAGGGTGTCCATTCATCCACCACAGACCTGGGTTGAACTTGTTGGTGAGATTAGCTCCAGACCAGTCCATCAGCTGAGAATTAGTTCCTGAAATATTGGTTATAAAAGGGTGATCATGTCTACACTTTACGGGGTGCAGTTCTCCCGTGGATTCTACAATTTGAGATGAGTTGATGCAGCGAGGTATCATGAAGGACGAGGTAGAATTGGCATGTACAGGAAACCCAGTAGGTAATGAAGTCATTTGTATATTATATACTTGACTATTATCAGGAATCCAAATTCTATGATTTATGGATTGCATTACAGTACAGCTTGGAATATAACTGTTGGAGTCAGTTGTAAAGCATAAAGAGGTTCCAATGCCAGAAGCTGCAAAATCTCCCATCTTAACGTGCTGGACAAAAGGGTCTGGAGCTGTACCGTACGCTGATCTGTTGACATGGACGAACACCTCAGCTCCCTCCCAGGTCGCAGGGTGCACAATCGGTGGATCTGGCACGTAAGCCCAGTGGGTCAGCGCTTGTACTGTTCTGATGAGTTTCCACAATCCGAACACAACGCTCAGGTAGCCAGTGGGCATCATTTTCATCCTGTGAAAAAACACAGACATGTCCTCGACCCCATGTCAGTACCGGATCGGGCCTGTGCTAAGCACTTGTTAAAGGATCTTTCCACTTAACTTGGGCAAAAGCTCTTTGCTCTCTCTTTTCCCAGAACCACTGTGCTGCGGAGTGGCCATTGAAATCCAAATTTAAAAAATTTAGTATGAATAAAGTATGAGAAAGTATATTAACAGGAGAGAAGGGGTATAGTTCCCCCCCTTTTAATTTAGAAATTTGGTGTTTTAACAAACCGTTGGCCCGTTCGACAATTCCTTGACCATGAGGGTTATAGGGAATTCCTGTAGAGTGAACAATTTGGTAAGATTTGCAAAAAGTTTGAAAAGCTCGCCCAATATATCCCGGACCATTATCAGTTTTAATTTGTTTGGGAAGTCCCATAGTAGCAAAGCAGCATAAGGCATGGGAGATACAATGTTTGCCAGCTTCCCCGCTAAGAGGAGTATCCATAATAAAATTAGAGTAAGTGTCTATTGTAACATGGACAAAGCGGAGCCGTCCAAAAGAGGGGTTGTGGGCAACATCCATTTGCCACACATGGTTAGCCACTAAGCCTCGAGGATTAATGCCATTGGAGGGCACAGGCAGGAAGGTAACACAGTTGGGACAAGTTTTTACAATTTGACGAGCTGCCTCACGAGTAATATGAAATTGCTGACGTAAGGCACAACTGTTTTGATGGTGGGCAGCATGCGATTGCTTTGCCAAGTCAATTTGAGAAAGAAAAATTTGGGTACCCTCATCCGTGATAGCATTGCCCTCACTTAATGGTCCAGGAAACTTAGTATGAGCACGTATAAATCCAAAAAAGCACGGACAAGTGCGAGAGCAAAGAAGAAGTTGTATCTGGCGAAAAAGAGTTTGGATAGTGGAATTAGCTGTACCAAGAAAAGGGACAGTTTCAATGACCTGAAGGGCTCGAATAACATAATGACTATCTGAATATAAATTAAAGGCTTTAGTAGGTAAAAGAGTAAGGGCCTCTAAAACTGCTTGAAGTTCAACTTCCTGGGCAGAAGAAAGCCCAGTATCCCAAGATCTAGTTTCACCATCAATAGTAAGAGCTGCCGTTCCATTAGAGGATCCGTCTGTAAACACCAAGGCAGCCATAGAGAGAGGAGATAGAGATACAATTTCAGGAAATATAAAGGTGTAAGAAGAGGCAAAGTGAAGTAACTTGTTGGAGGGATAATGATGTGAAATTGTGCCCACAAAATTGGCCCAAGCAATGGCCCAGGAATCACAATGAATATAAAGCCATTCTTGCTGCTGCAAAGTATAGGGGATATAAATAACCTGTGGATCTCGTCCAAAATACTTACAAGATTCCACACGGCACATATGGACTAAGGTGGCTACCAATTCATAATAAGGAGTTAACACTTTTGAAGGAGTAGCAGGCAAGGAAAGCCACAAAAGGGGTCCCTTCTGCCAGAGGACCGCTGTTGGAGAATGAGGTGTAGTTAAAATATAGGCTTCCCAAGGGGCTGAGTAATCAATATAATTTACATGTTGGGAAGAAATGGCAGAATTTACTATGCTCAAGGCTTCTGCTGCTTCAGTTGTCATTTCTCTGGGAGATGTAGGGTCAGGGTCCCCCTTTAATAGATCAAACAAGGGTTTTAATTCAGCTGTGGACAATTTAAGATAAGGGCGAAGCCAATTAATATCTCCCAGAAATTTTTGAAAATCATGCAAAGTACGTAAATGAGAAGTCTTAACCTGCAATTTCTGACTAGTAAAGTAATAAGGACCCAAAATATGACCAAGAGGGATTTTTATTTTTCTCTGCCTGGGCTGGCTTTGAACTATCCAAAGAGTCTTAGCCATAAAAGCCCTTTTTATTTCCAATTAAACCAATAGGAGAACAAAAAGAGTAGAGTTTACCTGTAAGTTGCTAAGAATTGACCACCAAGTAGTTGCCAGAGTTTTGCTGTAACACTTAAAGAACGGCAGACTGAATGGGGTCCAAGTGTCATTAAATCTAGTCATATTATTTAACCTTACCTTGCTGGCACGTGAAAGAGAAAACAAATGAATAACAATAAAAGTCTCAGCTTCAGTGGATCTGAAGTGGCTGTGTCTTCCATCCCAAATTAGCAAGCCAGCAGGAGAGATGGTTTGCATCTGGATAATTCTGTAGTAGAGTTCCCTGGATAGGCTGTCACATTTCCTGCTTGTTGCCTGTAAATTTCTACACAGACTGGTTAAGGGCATTTTTAAACAGATTTTAGAAGGCTTGGGCCATTTACCATCCTTCTAGTCACAAAATCCACACAGATTGAAGGCCAACCAAGTCTGCTCTCTGTAGCAGCCAGGGCAGTTTCTGAGTCACAAACAACTCCCAGTTTGGGAGCCTACTGTGGAGGCAGCTTTCTGTAGCCATAGACTGCCACGGTCCACTCAGCTAGCACACATGTCAACCTGTATCCTATAAAGCAAAATGTTAATTTGGGGTCCGGAAAATTTAGGTTAATAGTCACATCTGTGCAGTTATTTCAAAATGACTCTGGTCCCTTGATCTTAAAGAGTTTATGAGAGCACAGCGAAAAAAGAAAAAAAAATGGAGAAGCAAAATCTTAGTCTATACCAAAGAATTGTCAGGATTAGATGTACACTTAACTCTTAGCATAGATAGACATAAAGAATAACACACTGGTTGTACATTATTGTACTTATATCACGTGCTGTATATTAAAACCTTTTGGAGTTTTTCTTAGACACATTTGTTTGCTCCCAAACATGATCAGTTTGGGTTTAAAGCCTGTTTTTGTTTTGTTTTTAAGTTTTACCAACACATAGACATAGACATACATACACATACAGACAATGTGCACACGTTTTGGGGCGTGCTTAGAATTGTTCTTTAATTGGCCATGTAAGTTTTTCTGGAATTCCAGTGGCAAATGATATTATTTTGCCTATATTCTAGAACCACGTGGTTAGATAGTAAACAAACAAACAAAAAACCTTTTCAGCAAACCAAAAATTTCAGATCATCCGAGAAGCCAAATTTTGAGAAACCAGTTTAGCTCACAAAGGGAGCATATGGGAGACAGGGTATGAACACAGACAGTGAGCTCACAGTAAGACACCTTCATCTTTCAGCATTTGAATTGTAAGGCACCTTTGAAATGCAAGGCCACAGGACTCTGCCCAGCCTCCAGGAATTTGGCATGCTTGTTACCTGGGGGATGGGCAGGCTTTCACTCCAACCAATCCTATTGTCTACCATGTGCTCAATGCTAGAGAAAGCTTATGATTTAGCCAAACAAGCAGAATTTAACTGAGTCTCCAAACTTAAACATCAATAACAAGAATAGAAAACCTTTCTTAGAGCCTTTTAAAGCAGATGTTAAACAAATATCCATACCCGTCCTATGTCACAGGCAGAGTTTAGAGGGAGGCAGAAAAAGAGATAGAGAGAACTTCATCTGCCTGAGCACTCATAGAAGTTAGGTAAGTCCTGCAAAATATTCCAAATATATATGATTGGGCTCAAACTTGAGCAGCTTTCCTGAAGCAATTTAGACTTGAGGAGCAACCCGCTGAGCTGAACTAGAGATCAGTTGTCTCCAAACACCCACAATTGCTGATCTCCTTGACCTAGCCCAGTGGATTTATGGAAAATGTAAGCTCCAGTCTAATGGTCACTCACCCTGGTTGGGGTTTCAAATCTGTCCTGGTGGATGGAGATAGACCGCTCGGTCAGGAGAAGTTGCTTCAGAGGTGTTAGCATTTCCCTAGCCTCAGGTCCCTTCCACCTGCTATCAGCCTGCACCTAGGAGAGCTGTAAGTCTGCCAGGACTCCCTTTAAAGGAGTTTGTTGTTCTGGATGAAGCTGTGATAATAGAGCTATAACTGATTTTAACATATTTTCAACATAGGTCAATCTGTCTTTAATAGGCTCATTGCATAATTTCTCCTCAGTGTCTGAGCCATCTGAGTCTTCATTAATGTCTAGCCCAGTGGGTTCAGGACTTGTGAATTTTCTCAGCTCTTCCCGGGCAGCAGCATATGCTCCCGGGGCTAGGCAACACTCATCAGGTCCCTGTTCAGTTTTTCCAATCTACTGATCAAATTTAATCTGTTCATTTCTAGGATCTAAGCAATCTCGGACCAGATACCAAAGAATAATAGCATCCACTGAGGTTTTCTCAGGGCCAGTTGCATCATAATGTTCCCTTTTTTTTTAAAGCAAGTTTCTAAGTTATTGGTTCCTTCCTCCAGGAACTGGGGGCATGCTTTCTCAATAAAGTAAAAGAAACGTTCTAAGTTACATTGGCCAACTTTCACTGCCCAGGCATTAAGCATGCCTTTGGGGGCCTGCACGTATAGCATGCAGCCTATACTTTATCCCATAATTTATTACTCCCGACAATACTGTCTCCTCCCGCTCTCCTTCCCAAGTAAGCGGATGTCCTTACTTGAGCGGGGGTCCTCCGCCGTCGGTCCCAGGCCTTCAAGTCCCTGTTCCAGGCGCCAAACCTGCCCGGGCCAGCCGGCAGGGAAACAAGAATCTGGACTGATGGGCGGCGAGGATCAAGGAAAAGGAAAAATAAGGCAAGAGAAAAAAGACAAGAGACAAAGATGGGGTACTGGAGGTCTGCAGCCGTAAGGTTGAACCTCAAGACTACAGCAACAGTTTATTCTCACTCCCAGCTTATATGCAGTTTTGGAAACAGGGAATAGCATAGGATTGTTAAAATTCCAGAACATAAAGAGGCTTTGAAGTTTGCAACATTTGATTACAGTAGACACAGGACAAGGTTGATTAACATAGGAATCTACTCCAGGGGACATAGCAAGGTAGGGACATAGCAAAGCAATTCCGGATAGTGGCTGTGAACAATTGTGCTTGCCTTTAGCATATCCTGGCGGTAAAAGCACAGCCAGAGGTGATAATGAACCTAACTGCAGGTTTTTCTCCCGACATCTTGGCGACATCGGCACAGCCAGAGGTCAGGATGAGCTTAGCAGCTAGCTTGGCTCCCGACAGAGAAGGAAAGATATAGAGTTGATTTTGTTTTTGCTTTATTAATGTTTATAGCCAGAGAAGGCATCCTATTGGGAATCAGTCCTGCGCAGTTAAAGCATCATCTCCTCAGAAGGGATATCCATTTGTTCTCAAACTTAATCATACATCAGAGTCATCTGGAGAGCTTACTGAATGCAGGTGGCTGAGTCCACTCCTGAAGTCAGGCCTGGGGCTGGAGAGCAAGAGTTTACATTTCTAACAAGTACTCCGAGGATACTGAGCCTCTGGTTCGTGGACCACACTTAGAGAATCACTGGTCTAATGAGGGATTCTCTATTCATTTTCTCTGTACCTTATACAACTGTATGCCAAATGCTGTCCTAAGGATTTAAGTTAACTCATTTACTTTTCACAACAACCTCATGAAATAGATGTATTTTTATGAGAGCATATTGACTCCATTGTAAACATTAAGAATCAAGAGCTATTAAATTCATGTTGCCCAAACTCATGCAGCCACTTAAGCTCTAAAGATTGTCTAACGATAAGAAGGGCTGGGAATATGGCCTAGTGGCAAGAGTGCTTTCCACGTATACATGAAGCCCTGGGTTTGATTCCTCAACACCACATATATAGAAAATGGCCAGAAGTGGTGCTGTGGTTCAAGTGGCAGAGTGCTAGCCTTGAGCAAAAAGAAGCCAAGGCCAGTGCCCAGACCCTGAGTTCAAGCCCCAGGACTGGCAAAAAAATAAAAGGAAAAATAAATTAAAATGATAGTTTTAAAAAATCTGGATGGGGTCTGGGGAATTCTGTAGAAGCCGCTTGCTCCTATCTGCCTCAATATCTTATAAATGGAAATTAAAATAGTACATCTCACAGATTTGATGGGTTGAACGAAATAATTCACCAGGACTATTATAATTTACAGGATTACTACTTTCTCAATGAAAACTCATACTCCAGAAAACCAGGAAATTTGTCCTGTTGCGGGGACTCTAGAAACAACTAAAACTTAACCCAGTGAATACACTTTGTTTTGTTCTCTCTCTCTCTCTCCCCCCCCCCTTCTTTTCCTTCTTTTCTTTTTCTTTCTTTCCACTTTTTTTGCAATATTAAATTTGAGTTCTGGCCCTGTCACTTTCTAGGATGATACCACTTGAGCCATATCCCCATCTTTTTGTGTCTTAGTTATTTTTTAAATAGAGTCTTGCTTTTACACTTAGCACAGCGTAGACAATAATACTCATACATATATTTTACTTCTGGGATGACAGACATACATAGCTGCACTCTACTATTGGCCAAAAATAAAAAGGAGTCTTGCAAACATTTGTTCTATTGGTTTCAAATCACAATCCTCCTGAGTTAACTGCCCCCCCCCCAAGTTGAGGGCATCTCAGGAACTGGTTGGGGCTTCCCCATGGATGGATCAAATTTAACTAATTTGAAACTTTGTTTTGAGATGTGCTCTGCTGGGAGCTCTGCATGCCCATGACTGCCTGGAGAAGGCTCTGCTCAAGTTTAAACAAAGTCCCTCAGGGGCTGCTGCAGTGTGATTCAAGGCAGCCTGTTAGCCGGAGTTGTGGAAGACTCTGATGGTATACACATGATTGCCAATTTTACAGAAATGCAGAAGGTAAACCTTGTGCTCATGAAGACTTGCTTCCACAGAGATTTCAAAGAAAGCCTGAGAGACAGGGTTATGCAGGAAGTTGTGAAAGTGTAGCCCGAGTTTCACAGGGGACTCATGCATGTTAAAGATGACAGAAATGTGGACCATCTGCCTATACAATCAATAGTAACAACTGGAGACAGCCTGAGAAATAAGTCATGTAGTCTGCAAATGGCAAGTCAATAGGGGCAGGGATACCCAAACCCTTTGGTGCCCTTATCATAACACCTAGTGTCCCAGGTGCCAGATACAGAGCTATAGTATTTAATGTTTGCCTTGATAGGGTCTTGCTTTGACTCCATCCTCTCCTGCTATTTTCCTATTCCTTGTATTCAGAATGGCAAGATTTCCCTGTGTCCCTGTGTCTTTTAGTATGCAACTTTCATTTAAATTTTACTTTTAGCCATTGCAGCTAAGAGTTTGCACTGAGTCACAGAAGACTGAAGAGTTTTGAATAATGCTGGAACTGATCAGAATTTGGGGATTGTTGGAGATGAACTAAATGCATTTTTCATTATAAGACAGACATAAGCCTTTGGAGACAGTGATTGGGGAATGCTACGGTTTAAATATGAAAAACCCCCAACACGTGCATATATTGAACACTTGATCCAAAGCTGGATTCACTCTTGGCAATTGAGGAGGTGGGGCCTAGCTGGAGGAAATAAATCAGTGGGGTGTCTTTGAAGGATAATCTTAGTCCCAGTCCTTCTTCTCTGCATCCATTCTGCCATGAGGGGAGAAACTTCCTCTTCTACATGCTCTTTTTTTTGCCAGTCCTGGGCCTTAGACTCCGGGCCTAAATGCTGTCCCTGGCTTCTTTTAGCTCAAGGCTAGCACTCTGCCACTTGAGTCACAGCACCACTTCTGGCCATTTTCTATATATGTGGTGCTGGGGAATTGAACCCAGGACCTCATGTATACGGGGCAAGCACTCTTGCCACTAGGCCATATCCCCAGCCACACATACTCTTAATGTTTTGATGTTCTGCTTCACCCTGGACAAGAGTCTAAAGAACCACAGATGACATACTAAAATCTGAAACTGTAACTAAAATTAAATAATTCCCCCAGTATTATGACACGGAAATGAGAAAAGTAACCTATACAGCATATCTAGACTGTATGTGTGTGTGTGTGTGTGTGTGTGTGTGTGTGTGTGTGTGTGTGTGTGTGTCCTTGGGCTCAGGGCCAGGGCAATTCCCTTAAGCTTGTTTTGCTCAAGGCTACTACTTGAGCCTCAGCACCACTTCCAGCTTTTTTGGTAGTTAATTGGAGATAAGAGTCTCATGAGCTTGCCTGTCCAGGCTTGCTTCAACCCATGATCCTAATTCAGCCTCCTAACTAGCTACACAGGAAAGTCTCAGGACAAAGGACATTCAATCTAAAATGTCCATGGTAGTAAGGTAGAGAAACTATATCACCAAGGAAGAAGTTAAAGAATTTAGATGCTCATGTGATAGTGTAATAAAGAAGGATCCCAAAGTGCTATCAGTGTTGATTCACCAAGAGTAGAATTGCTAGTAGCTCATGCCTGTAATCATAGCTACTCAGGAGGAAGAGTTCTGAGCATTGTGGTTAGAGGACAGCCCAGGCAGGAAAGTCTAGGAGACCTTTATCTCTAATTAACTACCAAAAAACTAGTAGTTGGGGCTGTGACTCTAGTGGTAGAACATTAGCTTTGAGCAAAAACTCTCAGGGACAGTGTTAAGGCCCAGCTTTCAAGCCCCATGTCTGGTGCAAAAAAAAAAAAGAAAAAGAAGAGTAGGATTACCTGACCAAAGAATACAACAGGGAGGTGTTGTAGTTTACCCCTAGAAAGCTGGGGTAAGCTGGTAACTGATAACTGCTGAGATTACTGGATTTATAAGTGTATATCAATATGTCTGGCTCATACAATAATGTTCAATTCTGCCTCACTGAAAGTCATAGGACATGAACAAAATGAGGACAAATTCTTTGACAAGATGTAACATGAATGATCTTTTGTTCATTTCCCAATAGACTTCTCATTTTTGCCTTATGAGCAGTCTTTACTCTCACTTGTCTCAGCATTCTGTACTCTTGAGCTTGATCTAGAAAAAGCTCTGCTTACAGCATCCTAGACTTCCTCTAGTCTACCAACTCTTCCAAATCCCCTGACAATCTCATTCGAATGGTTTCTCAACCACATAGTCAGGATTACCACAGCAAGGACCCTACTCTTAGTACTCATTTTCTGTATTAGTTCTCTTCTCATTGCTGTAACAAATTACTTGAGAGAACAACTTAATTGTGGAAAGAGTTGGGCTGATGGTGAAAGGGTAGATTAATTAGGATGCAAGGTCATGAGCAGTATCTTGGCCTGGCAAGTGGAAACTAGATACAAAAGACAGCATTGTTTTGAAAGAAGTCCCACCAGGACCCGAAATATCCTGCTTCCCATCCCTCTCTAGCCCCTTTTTGTTCCTCAGGCTTTCCAAGATGGTGATAAGAGGGAGATTTGCAGAAGGGTCTTGATGGAAATAAAAGAAAACATCCATCATGCTATAGAATCCTACTAATAAAAATACCTAAGTATAAGGACATAAGCCTGTAGGGCATTAATACACAAATGATAACACATGCTAAATGTCCCCTAAAGGACAATACTACCCCTGTGAAGAACCATCAATTTGCAAGGTACCAGTGGCTCCTACTTGTATTTTTTTTTGCCAGTCCTGGGGCTTGGACTCAGGGCCTGAGCACTGTCCCTGGCTTCTTCTTGCTCAAGGATAGCACTCTGCCACTTGAGCCACAGTGCCACTTCTGGCCATTTTATGTATATGTGGTGCTGGGGAATCAAACCCAGGGCCTCATGTACATGAGGCAAGCACTCTTGCCACTAGGCCATATCCCTAGCCCCATGGCTCCTACTTGTAATCCTAGCAATTCAGGAGGCTGAGAAATAAGGATCATGTTTTGAAGCCAGCCTGGGCTGAAAAGTTTGTGAGACTCTCTTGCTAATGAACCACCCAAAAACCAGAAGTAGAGGTGTATCTCAGGTAGAAAAGTGCCAGCCTTGAGCAAATAAAGCAAAGGGGCAATACCCAAACCCCTGAGTTCAAGCCCCATCACTGGTACACACACAGAAAAGCAGCCCCACACATTTAGGTAATTCAGATGTTTCCAGATGTTTATCCCCTCTTAAGTGTCCCACTTGATGTCAGGAATTTCTTTTGTCTCACCATATTGCCTTCTTGCAACCTCCCAGAGAAAGACCTGCTATATCAATACAGCTCCTTGTCCTAGTTCCTCACATAAGAACTGATGTAGTCTACAAGGAATCACACTGACATTACCTTTGGGTGCTGCATAGCCCTACTCCATATTCATGAGGGAAAGCAGTCTATTCTGTCAAATTGAAGTGCCTCTGTCATGTACATTGATATTTTTGATACTGATATAAATGGGAATCTGCTTTGTTCTCATAACTCAATGTTGTGGCCATGGCCCCTTGACCACCTCCCTTCCCCAGGGACCCCTCCTGATTCTCAGCAAAAATTCACCTCTGACCTTATGTGAAAGTACAGGACTGTCAGTATCAGAAGGATACCATAAATACCACACAGGACAGTCTGCTACAACCACAAAGGCATCCCCAAGACTCTCATGATCCATTACATTTAAATCCTAAAACCCCCATGTGCCCTGCTCCTCGTTTCCCCAACCCTGACCACTACTCCATGGAGTCCCACTGCAGTGATGATTATATCCTGATCTAATCTGTTGAGGTCTCTGTCTGCCCCGGCCCGCGGGGTTTCGTCAACAGGAGCCCGAGGGGGAATTGACTTGAATGAGAGACAAACCTGACACAAGGAGGGAGACCAAGACAGGATTCTGATCAAGGTCTCAAACTTTATTTTTGCACGGCAGCTTATATAGTAATCAGCAAAGGGTAACTCACATAGACAGGGTCATTAGGTTGCTAGGTTACAGAACTGTGGGATGTTCTTTCTCAGGACATGGACTGGGTAAGTTCACAAGGTTGTTGATTAAAGCTGGACCAGATGTTAGGCTTAACAGGCAAAGTTGTAAAAGTATCAAGTGTCCTTATCAGTTAAGTCTTAGAGTTTCTTTATGTTACAACATGAAAGGCAGACCCAGGTGTCCTTATCAGCTAAGTTTTGTAGTTTCTTTAAGTTACATCCCGACAGCTATTTTGGCTCCCGACATCTGTCTACTTCTTTCCTTTTTTTCTGCTTGATCTTTCCTAACAGATATTTCCTGGGATCATTTGCTTTTCAACTTCAATTGTAGCTATTATCTGTGCTGTTTGTGACCAGCATCCATGTCAGGTATATTAGTCTTCTGTCGAAGGAGGTAAGAGAATAAACTGTCATTACCAGGTATGTTGCTTGTGACTAGCTAGCCATGTGAGGGAGATAAATCTTTACCAAAGGAGTTAAAAGAAGAAAACTGCAACTACCAAATGTGCTGTTTGTTGGAAAGGGAAAACTTTATCAATAGAATTAAAAGGAATAAAACCCCCTTTTGAGCAGGGAGCTTTCCACAGACCACATCAATCTCTTCCAACTATGTCTGACAGCCACCTTGTTCTCACCACCGCACCCAGCTAGCTGTAATGGAAAAAGAATGCAAGTTTTTTTGGGGGGAATGAAAGAATAGCCCCATTTCTAACTTTGGTAATCCATTATACTTATGATGTGAGCCTAACTCCTTAACAAGGAAGAGGACATTTTGGATGGGGATCAAAATGTAGCAAACAAATCTGCTAGTGTGCCTAACAACCAGTAGAGTAACAGGACTGCATCATTTTTCACAAAAGTAAATTGTCTTGAGGAAATCTCCTATTATCTTCTGTGCATCTATCCACATTTCTGACACACTGACATCTTAACCATGTCCCTGCACATAAGGCATGGAGGATTTCTCTCCACCATGGAGTGTAACTTCAACCCCTCACTCCTCACATCTCACACATTTCCAGGGCTGATGACACTCAGATGCTCACTCCTATCAGAGATGGAGAATCTGCCTCTGAGTCCTTGCCTTTGTTCAACCTTCCCCTTAGCTAGATAAACATATGCAGGTACTCACAGAGATGCATTTCCTGAGGTCAGTTACTCAATCTGCCCTTACATGTGGTGTCAACCTTTATGTAAAAAAACGTGAAGATGTGATGGTGCAGCCTCCTGCTCCCTTCCTTGTTCCATTCCACTCCCACCCACAGGGGGCAACATCTTGGAAAACAATTCTTGTATGCACACACGTATGTACATGCACACTTACCTACACAAACACACCTTGACACAAAATGTTTTAGGTCTACTGCAGCCCACGTTTAGAGGAATTTTCCCCAAGGTAACAGCAACAGCAGAGCAGCATGCTGCCATACATGGAGATGCTTTTTTGGGGAAGAGGGGGAGGGGCTAGTCTTGGGGCTTGAACTCAGGGCCTGGGTGCTGTCCCTGAGCTTTTGTGCTCAAGACTAGCATTTTAACACTTGAAACAGAGCACCACTTCCAGCTTTTTTGGTAGTTTACTGGAGATAAGAATATCACAGTCTTTCCTGCCTGGGCTGGCTTTGAACCATGATCCTCAAGTCTCAGCTTCCTGACTAGCTAGGATTACAGGCATGAGTCACAGGTGCCTGGCTACTTATGAGTAAAGCAATCCAGTGTCTTCCCTTGCTGTTCCAGAAAGGACTGGTGCATTCCCTTGGCATAGCCAAAAGGCTCAAAGGCACTGCCTCCCATGGAAAGTATAAATTGGACTTTTACCTCCAGAGAGACCAAAGAATTGTGTGAAACTTTAGAATAGCTACCTCACCTCACCAGCCACTGCTTGTCTTTATGGAGATTCCCAAAATCTGTGAAGACAAAAGGAAAAGAATGTACAGCTACAAAAACCTGCACATGGCTGTTTATAGCAGCTTCACTCGTGATTGCATAAGCACAAAACATTGGAAGCAAGCAAGAAAAAAAAGGCTGTGTTCTATTCTCAGCCAGGACTGCATTATACCTACAGTTGGAAATAAATCTGTTTTTTTTTAATCCTCTATACTTTAACATATTCCATAGCACCATCCGCCGTTCTGCAGATCTTTTACCCATATTCTTTCGATTCTATTTTCTACTGAAATCTAAATTTAAGAGCACCTTCTTCTCCTACATGATGCACACTGTTGCTAGAGTTCAACCATCCAGAAGTGTTGGCTCTGAGGAATGTCTTCTGGGCTTGACTTGGTGCTGGTTTCTGCTTCCTCACTGTTGTGCTATAGATTTGCTTCAGAATAAAAGTGGGTGGAAATCATTTCTCCAGCGAAGCAATGGGCTAACCTTCAACCTGTTATCAAAGTAATGCTAACTGATCAGATGGAGATAGAAAGAAAAAATATGTCCAAGGAAATATCCAGGCATAATTGGTGTTTGTCTTTCCTGCTGTGTGGGTGTAGAAGCTACTTTGTTTGCAGGAATGTAAGGAGAGAAAGTGTTTTAGAGTAATTGTTCCTCGTACCATAGCTCAGAGTTTTAATTAGCAGATGAGCCCCTTCCCCTACACCCACTCCCTTGAATGCTTCCCGAAACATGACTTCAGGGAGTTTTTGTTTGTTTTTTAACCTCACCTTGTAAACATAGGTCCTTTTTTCATTCAGAGCCCTTTAGTAAGAAACCCTTGGCCAGAAACCTGGACATTTTCCAGAATCAACAATAATAAAGACCTACTTGCTGCAAGGACCGGGGACAAACAGGTCATGTATCCCAGGGCAGACCATGCCAGCTGGAGGCTCTGCAGAGTTTGGAATTCCATGGTGGTTGTTCTTCCTGGTGCCACAGGTCCTGTATCCACATCCGTAGGGGAGACAGAAGCAAAATAACTCTAGGAGTGAGAAAGAGTGGAGAGAACAGCTTGTGTGTCTCAGATGCCCTTTTCTGCATTGTGAAAAAGTTCATAGAAGGCAACTATACAAATGAGGACTGGAATGAAGTCTGAGAGTTAACCATATTCCATCAGGATGATTTACATCCCACACCTTGCCTGTAGTTGTTTAAGGTTTTCTCTGGTATCAAGGATCAAGGAATTTAGTTCCAGTCTTCTTAAGAGAAACGCCAGCCCTAGAAAGACCAATAGATGCAATTTTTTTAAACCCTAGAAAAGTAAAAGAGTAAAGTGATAATAAGAATATGAAGTTCCAATTCATGTTGAGCGAGACAAGCCTAGAACACAGAGAACAAAGGGGCATGGCCTCCTTAATATATGACTGTCGGAAGGACAGTAGAGACCAGGTCTGCAAAACAACAAACTTCTTTTCAAATGCTATTTCCACAGGTTTGGGTCAGCGACCTTACATTATGTATCTAAAACAAGACAACTACTAAACATAAAAAGGTGCAGAATAGACCTACAGTGGATCATAGCATCTCAACAGCTATGTACACATGATCATATAAGACAAAGGTAAGCAAAAACAACTCCAAGAGAAGGACACAGGAGGATTCTATTGTTGATGTTACATTTAAAGTTCTAGGTGAATTTCCTTTGGCATACCCTACGTGGTTACTGTATATGATTTTGGTACACTGGGTAATATATATATATATGCCTACCTGATCTAGGGAAGGGAGAGAAAAATGAGGGTGTAAGATATCACAAGAAATGTACTCACTGCCTTACTATGTAACTGCACCCCTTTTGCACAACACCTTGTCAAAAACATTTAATTAATAAAATAAAAACAACTTCAAAAAAAAAGAATATGAAGTTCCAAGGCTCATAATTTGGAAATGGCAAACTGCATTAGAAACTGCACCATTGAGGGTATTATACATTAGAAAAACAGAACAAGATAAAAATGACACTTGATGAATTGCAGTAACAGATTTATAGAGAGGGCTCACCACTAGTGGTTCATATCTGTAATCATAGCTATTCAGGGGGTTGAGATCGAGGATCATGGCTCCACGTCAGCCCAGAAACACACATACACACACACTGAGTTATAAAATACATAATGTATAAAGAGCTACCAAGAATTATCCCTCTGAGACTGACTGCAGGGAGCGCAGACTCCAGACAGTGGGACACCACGGACACTAGGGAGAGTGCCGACCAAGACATACAGCCAGGGCAGCAACGGGAAGTTCGGGCCCACACTGGGAACGGACGGACGTAAGCGGCTGGGGAACCCAGCGGTGCAGAAGGACAGAGCCGGGGACCCCACCACGACCTTTCGCCACACCCAAAGGACCAAAGGCAGTGCGAGACACACACACAATCCAGGACAAGTGAGTCTCCCATTACCCCCTCCCCCAACAGAAGATCAGCTATCAGAGTTCCAAACCCTACAAAGAAGCTAGATCTCCCTCCCTCCAACCATATATTTACAAGCCATATATTTACTATATTTATGAACGGGGTTGCCAGCTGTACATCAGGGAATATCCATTCTAGACTAAGAACTGCTGTTGCTTGTTAAGGTATGTAGTTCGTGGAAAGGTTAATGTACTGGAAACTCCTCAAAAGAATCTGCTTTGTGGTAAGGGAAGAGAGATGAAAGCTCATTTAGGAACTACATGAACATACTGGGTAGGTAAGTGTATATCAGTAAATATCTCCCCTGAGAATAAGAATAGCAGTAGCGTAGTAAATTAAGTACTTCTTGGAATGGTTAATGTACTAGAAACTCCTCAAAATAATCTGGTTTGTGGTGAGGGAATAGAGAAAAAAGCTCATTTAAGAACTGCACTTACGAAGGTGGTAGGCTGCTGTATATCAGGGAATATCCCTATTGAGAATAAGAACAACTGTAGCGTGTTAAGATAATTAGTTCGTGGAAAGGTTAATGTACTGGAAACTCCTTAAAAGAATCTGCTTTGTGGTGAGGGATGAGAGATGAAAGCTCATTTATAAACTACAATTACGAACGCGGTTGGCAGCTGTATATCAAGGAATATCCCTTCTAGATTAAGAACAGCTGTTGCTTGTTAAGGTAAGTAGTTCGTGGATAGGATAATGTACTGGAAACTCCCCAAAATAATCTGCATTGTGGTGAGGGAAGAGAGATGAAAGCTCATTTAGGAACTACACATACGAATGGGGTTGGCAGCTGTATATCAGGAAATATCCCTTCTAGATTAAGAACAGCTGTTGCTTGTAAAGGTAAATAGTTCGTGGAATGGTTACTGTACCGGAAACTCCTCAAAAGAATCTGCTTTGTGGTGAGGGAAGAGAGAAAAAAGCGATTTTAGGAACTACATGAACATACTGGGTAGGTAACTGTGTATCAGTAAATATCTCTGCTGAGAAAAAGAATAGCAGTAGCTTAGTAAATTAAATACTTCTTGGAATGGGTAATGTATTGGAAACTCCTTAAAGGAATCTGGTTTGCAGTGAGGAAAGAGAGATGAAAGCTTATTTAGGAACTACACTTGCGAACGGGATTGGCAGCTGTATATCGGGGCATATCCCTTCTATATTAAGAACAACAATTGCTTGTTAAGGTAAGTAGTTCGTAGAAAGGTTAATGTTTTGGAAAGTCCTCAAAAGAATGTGCTTTGTGGTGTGGGAAGAGAGAAAAAAGCGATTTTAGCAACTACATGAACATACAAGGTAGATAAGTGAATATAAGTAAATATCTCCTCAGAAAATAAAATAACAGTAGCTTAGTAAATTAAGTACATCTTTGAATGGTTAAAGTAGTGGAAACTCCACAAAAGGATCTGGTTTGTGGTGAGGGAAGAGAGATGAAAGCTCATTTAGGAACTATACTTACGAAGGGGGTTGGCGATGTATACCAGCGAAACTCCCTTCTAGATTGAGAACAGCTGTTGCTTGTTAAGGTAAGTAGTTCGTGGAAAGGTGAATGTACTGGAAACTACTCAAAAGAATCTGCTTTGTAGTGAGGAAAGAGAGATGAAAGCTCATTTAAGAACTACACTAACCACGGGGGTAGGCAGCTGTATATCAGGCAAAATCCCTTCTGAGAATAAGAACAGCTGAAGCTTGTTAAGGTAATTAGTTCGTGGAAAGGATAATGTTATGGAAACTCCTCAAAAGAATCTGCTTTGTGATGAGGTAAGAGGGATGAAAGCTCATTTAGGAACTACATGAACATACTGGATAGGTAACTGTATATCAGTAAATATCTCCTGTGAGAATAAGAATAGCAGTAGCTTACTAAATTTAGTACTTCTTGGAATGGTTAATGTACTGGAAACTACACAAAAGAATCTGGTTTGTGGTGAGGGAAGAGAGATGAATGCTCATTTAGGAACTGCATTTACCAAAGGGATTGGCAGCTGTATATCAGGGAAGATCCCTTCTAGATTAAGAACAGATGTTGCTTGTTAAGTTAAGTAGTTCGTGGAAAGGTTTATGTACTGGAAATTCCTCAAAAGAATCTGCTTTGTGGTGAGGGAAGAGAGATGAAAGCTTATTTAGGAACTATACTTACGAACGGGGTTGGCAGCTGTATATCAGGGAATATCCCTTCTAGATTAAGAACAGCTGTTGTTTGTTAAGGTAAGTAGTTCGTGGAAAGGTTAATGTACTGGAAACTCCTGAAAAGAATCTGTTGTGGTGAAGGAAGAGTGATAAAAGCTCATTTACGAACTACACTTACCAAAGTGTTAGGCAGCTGTATATCAGACAATATCCCTTCTGACAATAACAACAGCTGTAACTTCTTAAGTTAAGTAGTTCGTGGAAAGGTTAATGTACTGGAAACACCTCAAAAGAATCTGATTTGTGGGGAGGGAAGAGAGATGAAAGCTCATTTATGAACTACACTTACCAAGGTGTTAGGCTCCTGTATATCAGGCTAAATCCCTTCTGAGAACAAGGATAATGTACTGGAAACTCCTCAAAAGAATCTGCATTGTGGTGAGGGAACGGAGATGAAAGCTCATTTAGGAACTACAACAACATACTGGGTAGGTAACTGTATATCAGTAAATATCTATTCTGAGAATAAGAATAGCAGTAGCTTAGTAAATTAAGTACTTCTTGGAATGATTAATGTACTGAAAACTCCAGAAAAGAATCTGATTTGTGGTGAGGGAAGAGTGATGAAATCTCATTTAGGAACTACACATATGAATGTGTTTGGCAGCTGTATATCAGGGAATATCCCTTCTAGATTAGGAACACCTGTTGCTTGTTAAGTTAAGTAGTTCGTGGAAATGTTAATATACTCGAAACACCTCAAAAGAATCTGCTTTGTGGTGAAGGAAGAGAGAAAAAAGGGATTTTAGGAACTACATGAACATACTTTGTAGGTACCTGTATATAAGTAAATATCAGCTCTGAGAATAACAATAGCAGTACCTTAGTAATTTAAGTACTTCTTGGAATGGTTAATGTACTGAAAACTCCTCAAAAGAATCTGGTTTGTGGTGAAGGAAGAGAGATGAAAGCTCATTTAAAAACTACACTTAAGAACGGGGTAGGCCACTGTATATCATGGAATAAACCTCCTATATTAAGAACAGCTGCTGTTTGTTAAGATAAGTATTTCGTGGACAGGTTAATGTACTGGAAACTCCCCAAAAGAATCTTCTTTGTGGTGAGTGAAGAGAGATGAAAGATCATTTATGAACTAGACTTATGCACGGGGTTGGCAGCTGTATATCTGGGAATATCCCTTCTAGATGAAGAAGAGCTGTTGCTTGTTAAGGTAAGTAGTTCGTGGAAAGGTTAATGTACTGGAAACTACTCAAAAGAATCTGCTTTGGGGTGAGGGAAGAAAGAAAAAAGCTATTTTAGGAACTACATTAACATACTGGGTAGGTATCTGTATATCTGTAAATATCTCCTCTGAGAATAAGAATAGCAGTAGCTTAGTAAATTGAGTACTTCTTGGAATAGTTAATGTACTGGAAACTCCTCAAAATAATCTGCTTTGCGCTAAAGGAAGAGTGAAAAAAGCGATTTTAATAAGTACATGAACATACTGGGTAGGTAACTGTATATCAGTAAATATCTCCTCTGAGAATAAGAATTTCAGTGGCTTCTTAAATTAAGTACCTCTTGGAATGGTTAATGTACTGGAAACTACTCAAAAGATGCTTTGAGCTGAGGGAAGAAGGATGAAAGCTCATTTTGGAACTACATGAACATACTGGTTAGGTGACGGTATATTAGTAAATATCTCCTCTGAGAATAAGAATATAAGTGCTTACTAAATTAAGTACTTCTTGGAATCGTTAATGTACTGGAAACACCTCAAAAGAATCTGGTTTGTGGTTAGGGAAGATAGATGAAAGTTCATTTAGGAACTCCACTTACCAACGGGGTTGGCAGCTGTATATCAGGGAATATCCCTTCTAGATAAAGAACAACTATTGCTTGTTAAGGTAAGTAGTTCGTGGAAAGGTTAATGTACTGGAAACGCCTCAAAAGAATCTGATTTTTGGTGAGGGAAGAGAGAAAAAGCGATTTTAGGAGCTACATGAACATACTGGATAGGTACCTCTATATCAGTAAATATCTCCTCTGAGAATAAGATAGCAGTACCTTAGTAAATTAAGTACTCCTTGGAATGGTTACTGGACTGGAAACTCCTCAAAAGAATCTGGTTTGTGGTGAGGGAAGAGAGATGAAAGCTCATTTAGGAACTACACTTACGAACTGGGTTGACAGCTGTATATCAGGGAATATCCATTCTAGACAAAGAAGAGCTGTTGCTTGTTAATGTAAGTAGTTCCTGGAATGGTTAATGTACTGGAAACTCCTCAAAAGAATCTCCTCTGTGGTGAGGGAAGAGAGATGAAAGCTCATTTAGGAACTCCACTTCAGAACGGGGTTGGCAACTGTATATCAGGGAATATCCCTTCTAGATTAAGAACAGCTGTTGCTTGTTAAGGTAAGTAGTTCCTGGAAAGGTTAATGTACTGGAAACTCCTCAAAAGAATCTGCTTTGTGGTGATGGACGAGTGATAAAAGCTCATTTATGAACTACATTTACCAAAGTGGTAGGCAGCTGTATATCATACCATTTTCCTTCTGAGAATAAGAACACCTGTAGCTTGTTAAGGTAAGTAGTTCGTGGAAAGGTTAATGTACTGGAAACTCCTCAAAAGAATCTGCTTTTTGGTGAAGAAAGTGAGATGAATGCTCATTTAGGAACTACACTTACCAAGGTGGTAATCAGCTGTGTATCAGTCAATATCACTTCTGAGAATAAGAACAGCTGTAGCTTGTTATTGTAAGTAGTTCGTGGAAAGGTTAATGTACTGGAAACTCCTCAAATGAATCTGGTTTGTGGTGAGAGCAGAGAGATAAAAGCGATTTTAGGAACTACATGAACATACTGGGTAGGTAAGTGTATATCAGCAAATATCCACTCTGCGAATATGAATGGCAGAAGCTTAGTAAATTAAGTACTTCTTGGAATGGATAATGTATTGGAAACTCCTAAAAAGAATCTGATTTGTGGTATGATAAGGGAGAAAAAAGCGATTTTAGGAATTACATGAATATACTGGGTAAACTGTATATCAGTAAATATCTCCTCTAAGAATAAGAATAGCAGTAGCTTATAAATTAAGTACTTCTTCGAATGATTAATGTACTGGAAACTCCTCAAAAGAATTGGTTTGTGGTGAGGGAAGAGAGATGAAAGCTCATTTGGGAACTACACTTAACAAGGAGGTAGGCAGTTGTTTATCAGTCAATATCCTTTCAAGATTAAGAACAGCTGTTGCTTGTTAAGGTAAGTAGCTCGTGGAAAGGTTAATGTACTGGAAACTCCTCAAACGAATCTGCTTTGTGGTGAGGGAAGAGAGAAAAAAGGGATTTTAGGAACTACATGACCATAATGGGTAGGTAACTGTATATCAGTAAATATCTCCTCTGAGAATAAGAATAGCAGTAGCTCAGTAAATTAAATACTTCTTGGAATGGTTAATGTACTGGGAACTCCTCAAAAGAATCTGGTTTGTGGTGAGGGAAGAGAGAAAAAGGGGATTTTAGGAACTACATGAACATACTGGGTAGGTAACTGTATATCCGTAAATATCTCCTCTGCGAATGAGAATAGTAGTAGCTTAGTAAATTAAGTACTTCTTGGAATAGTTAATGTACTGGAAACTCCTCAAAAGAATATGGTTTGTGGTGAGGGAAGAGAGATGAAAGTTCATTTAGGAACTACATTTACCAAGGTGGGAGGCAGCTGTATATCATGCAATATCCCTTCTGAGAATAAGAACAGCTGTAGCTTGTTAAGGTAAGTAGTTCGTGGAACTGTTAATGTTGTGGAAACTCCTCAAAAGAATCTGCTTTGTTTGAGGGACAAGAGAATATAGCGATTTTCGGAACTACATGAACATACTGGGTAGGTAACTGTATATCAGTAAATATCTCCTCTGAGAATAAGAGTAGCAGTATCTTAGTAAATTAAGTACTTCTTGGAATGGTTAATATACTGGAAACTACTCAAAAGAATCTGCTTTTTTTTGAGGGAAGAGAGATGAAAGCTCATTTAGGAACTACATGAAGATACTGGGTAGGTAACTGTATATCCTTAAATATCTCCTCTCAGAATAAGAATAACAGTAGCTTAGTAAATTAAGTACTTCTTTGAATGGTTAATGTACTGGAAACTCCTCAAAAGAATCCGGTTTGTGGTGAGGGAAGCGAGATGAAAAATCTTTTAGAACTACACTTTCGAACGGGGTTGGCAGCTGTACAACAGGCAATATCCCTTCTAGATTAAGAACAGCTGTTGCTTGTTAAGGTAAGTAGTTCGTGGAAAGGTTAATGTACTTGAAACTCCTCAAAAGAGTCTGCTTTGTGGTGAGGGAAGAGAGATAAAAGCTCATTTAGGAACTATATTTATCAAGGTGGTAGGCAGCAGTATATCAGGGAATATTCCGTCTAGATTAAGAACAGCTGTTGCATTTTAAAGTAAGTAGTTCGGAGAATGGTTAATGTACTGGAAACTCCTCAAAAGAATATGGTTTGTGGTGAAGGAAGAGAAATGAAAGCTCATTTCGGAACTTCATGGACATACTGGGTAAGTAATTGTATATCAGTAAATATCTCCTCTGAGAAAAAGAATAGCAGTAGCTTAGTAAATTAAGTACTTCTTGGAATGATTAATGTACTGGAAACTCCTCAAAATAATCTGCTTTGTGGTGAGGGAAGACAGATGAAAGCTCATTTAAGAACTATACTTACCAAGGTGGTAGGCAGCTGTATATCAGGCAAAATCCCTTCTGAGAATAAGAACAGCTGTAGCTTGTTAAGGTAAGTAGTTCGTGGAACGGTTAAAGTCCTGGAAACTCCTCAAAAGAATCTGGTTTGTGTTGAGGGAAGAGATATGAAAGCTCATTTAGGAATTACACTTACTAACTGGGTTGGCAGCTGTATATCAGGGAATATCCCTTCTAGATTCAGAACAGCTGTTGATTGTTAAGGTTAGTAGTTCGTGGAAAGGTTAATGTCCTCAAACGAAACTGCTTTGTGGTGAGAGAAGAGAGATGAAAGCTCATTTAGGAACTACATGAACATACTGGGTAGGTAATTGTATATCAGTAAATATCTCCTCAGAGAATAAGAATAACAGTAACTTAGTAAATTAAGTACTTCTTGGAATGGTTAATGTACTGGAAACTCCTCAAAAGAATCTGCTTTGTGGTGAGGGAAGAGAGAATAAAGCGATTTTAAGAACTCCATGAACATACTGTGCGGGTAACTGTATATCAGTAAATATCACCTCTGAGAAAAAGAATAGCAGAAGCTTAGTAAATAAATACTTCTTAGAATGGTTAATGTACTAGAAACTCCTCAAAAGAAGCAGCTTTGTGGTGAGGAAAGAGAGAAAAAAGTGATTTTAGGAACTACATGAACATATTGGGTAGGTAACTGTATATCCTTAAATATCTCCTCTGAGAATAAGAATAGCAGTAGCTTATTTAATTAAGTACTTCTTGGAATGGTTAATTTACTGGAAATTTCTCAAAAGAATCTGGTTTGTGGCGAGGGAAGAGAGATGAAAGCTCATTTATGAACTACATTTACGAATGGGGTTGGCAGCTGTATATCAGGGAATATCCCTTCTAGATTAAGAACAGCTGTTGATTGTTAAGATAAATAGTTCGTGGAGAGGTTAATGTACTGTAAACTGCTCAAAAGAATCCGCCTGGTGGTGAGGGAAGAGAGATGAAAGCTCATTTAGGAACTACACTTACGAATGGGGCTGGCAGCTGTATAACATTGAATATCCCTTGCAGATTAAGAACAGCTGTTGCTTGTGAAGGTAAGGAGTTCGTGGAAAGGTTAATGTACTGGAAACTCCACAAAAGAGTCTGTTTGGGTTGAGGGAAGAGAGATAAAAGCTCATATAGGAACTAGAATTACCAAGGTGGTAGGCAGCTCTATATCAGGCAATATCACTTCTGAGAATATTAACAGCTGTAGCTTTTTAAGGTAAGTAGTTCGTGGAAAGGTTAATGTAGTGGAAACTCCTCAAAAGAATCTGTTTTGTTGTGAGGGAAGAGAGATGAAAGCTCATCTAGGAACTAGAATTACCAAGGTGGTAGGCAGCTCTATATCAGGCAATATCACTTCTGAGAATATTAACAGCTGTAGCTTGTTAAGGAAAGAAGTTCGTGAAAGGTTAATGTATTGGAATCTGCTCAAAAGAATCTAGTTTGTGGTGAAGGAAGAGAGAAAAAAGCGATTTTAGGAACTACATGAACATACTGGGTTGGTAACTGTATATCAGTAATTATCTCCTCTGAGAATAAGAATAGCAGTAGCTTAGTAGATTAAGTACTTCTTGGAATGGTTAATGTACTGGAAACTCCACAAAAGATTCTGGTTTTTGGTGATGGAAGAGAGAAAAAAGCCATTTTAGGAACTACAATTACATACTGGGTAGGTAACTGTATATCAGTAAATATCTCCTCTGAGAATAAGAATAGCAGTAACTTAGGAAATTAAGTACTGCTTGGAATGGTTAATGTACTGGAAACTCTTCAAAAGAATCTGGTTTGTGGTGAGGGAAGAGAGAAAAAAGCGATTGTAGGAACTACATGAACATACTGGGTAGGTAACTGTATATCAGTAAATATCTCCTCTGAGAATAAGAATAGCAGTAACTTATTAAATTAAGTACTTCTTGGAATTGTTAATGTACTGGAAACTCCTCAAAAGAATCTGGTGTGTGGTGAGGGAAGAGAGATGAAAGCACATTTATGAACTACACTTACGAACGGGGTTGGCAGTTGTATATCAGGGAATATCCCTTCTAGATTAAGAACAGCTTTTGCTTGTTAAGGTAAGTAGTTCATGGAAAGGTTAATGTACTGTAAACTCCTCAAAAGAATCTGCTTTTTGGTGGGGGAAGAGAGATGTAAGCTCATTTAGGAACTACACTTACCAACGGGGTTCGCTGATTTATATAAGGGAATATCCATTCTAGATTAAGAACAACTGTTTCTTGTCAAGGTAAGTAGTTCGTGGAAAGGTTAATGAACTGGAAACTCCTCAAATAATCGGGTTTGTGGTGAGGCAAGAGAGAAAAAAGCGATTTTAGGAACTACATTAACATACTGGGTAGGTAACTCTATATCAGTAAATATCTCCTCTGAGAATAAGAATAACAGTAGCTTAGTAAATTAAGTACTTTTTGTAATGGTTATTGTAGTGGAAACTCCTAAAAGAATCTTCTTTGTGGTGAGGGAAGAGAGATGAAAGCTCATTTAGGAACTACATGAACATTCTGGGTAGGTAACTGTATGTCAGTAAATATCTCCTCTGAGAATAAGAATAGCCGTACTTAGTAAATTAAGTACTTCTTTGAAAGGTTATTGTACTGCAAACTCCTCAAAAGAATCTGGTTTGTGCTGAGGGAAGAGAGATGAAATCTCTTTTAGGAACTACACTTATGAATGGGGTTGGCAGCTGTATATCAGGGAATATCCCTTCTAGATTAAGAACAGCTGTTGATTTTCAAGGTAAGTAGTTCGTGGAAAGGTTAATGTACTGGAACCTCCTCAAAAGAATCTGCTTTGTTTTGAGGGAAGAGAGATGAAAAAAAAGAAACCCCAAATCACGCGGGAAGCACTCATCAGGCACTCGGAAGTCACAGGAATTTAGCAGGGGAAGGGGGGAGCAGCCCCAAGGCCGCCCAGGAGCCTGAACTCGCCGAATCGGCCCCGCCCCTTCCCAACAGTGGCTGTGGGACTGCCAGCAGTGCAAGCCCCACCCGAGGAGCTTGGACCTCGAGGACTCTTACAACTAATATCACAGGCACTGGTGGGCAATACCAGCACAGCAGAGAAAATTCTGTTTTTGTTTTGTTTTTGGCCAGTCCTGGGCTTGGACTCAGGGCCTGAGCACTGTCCCTGGCTTCTTTTTGCTCAAGGCTAGCACTCTGCCACTTGAGCCACAGTGCCACTTCTGGCCATTTTCCATATATGTGGTGCTGGGGAATTGAACCCAGGGCTTCATGTATAAGAAGCAAGCACTCTTGCCACTATGCCATATTCCCAACCCCAAAGAGCAAATTCTGAATGCAGCCAAAGCGAAGAAAGAAATTTTCTACAATGGGAAGAGGATTCGAATAACAGCAGACCTCTACACAAACCTACCAAGTGCGAAATGAGTGGAAGAACACCATCCAAGTACTACAGGCTAACAATATGCAACCTCAGATCAAATATCCAGCGAAATTGGAGTTCACATTCAAAGGAAAAACCAGATCTTTCCATACCAAAGAGGATCTAAAGGAGTATGTGAGTAAAAAACCAGCCCTACAGCGAATTCTAAGAGGGGAAACCCACCTAACAGAGATTGTACAAGAGACACAGACAGAAACAGAAAGAAACTCTAATAGCCAAAGCCCAACAGAAAGAACAGCTCACTAAAGACAAGGAAAAAAAAAGAGGAAAAAACAGCCCAACAAGAAAATGGAAGGAGAAAAAACACTCTTATCCTTGATCTCTTTGAATATAAATGGTTTAAACTCTCCGATAAAGAGGAGCAGACTGGCAGAATGGATCCGCAAACAAAAAGTTAACATCTGTTGTCTACAAGAGACACCTTACAGCAGGGGACAAAAACAGGCTCCGAATGAAAGGATAGAGCAGTATCTTCCAAGCAAACACACCTACCAAAACGGCAGGTGTAGCCAACCTGATCTCAGACAAGCTGGACTTTTCATTAAAATCAACTCAAAAAGACAAAGAAGGACACTATATTTTAATACAAGGAAAAGTCCAGAATCAAGACATCACGGTGTTAAATATGTACTCACAGAACAAAAGAGGCCCTACATATGTCCAGCAAATTCTCACAGAATTACAGAACACGATAGACGCAAACACAATCATAGTGGGTGACTTTAATACCCCACTCTCACCAAGGGACAGATCCAACACCCAGAGGATCAGCAAGGGAGCTGAGGACCTAAGTAACACCATATCCCAAATGGATCTGACAGATCTATACAGAATCTTCCACCCTACAGAGACCCAATATACCTTCTTCTCAGCAGCCCAGGGATCATACTCCAAAATAGACCATGTCATAGCCACACAAAGAAACTCATCAAATACAAAAGTATTGACGTCATCCCATGTATTATATCTGATCACAGTGGATTAAAGGTAACCCTCAATAACAACGGTTACCACAGAGGCTATACACATTCTTGGAGGCTAAACCCCACACTGTTATCCAACACTTGGGCCACAGACCAAATTAAAGATGAAATCAACGAATTCATAAGTCACAATGACAATGAAAATACATCACAAAAGAAACCTATGGGCCACAGCTACGGCAGTACTGAGGGGCAAGATCATTGCCCTCAGCACTCACATTAAAAGAATGGAAGCAGAGCAGGTGAATAACCTCACGATGAAACTAAAACAACTGGAGAAACAAGAAATGACCAAAGGCCAGAAGTGGTGCTGTGGCTCAAGTGGCAGAGTGCTAGCCTTGAGCTAAAAGAAGCCAGGGACACTGCTCAGGCCCTGAGTCCAAGGCCCAGGACTGGCAAAAAAAAAAAAGAAAAAGAAAAAGAAATGACCAAATCTAAATCGACTAGGAGGAGAGAGATCACAAAGATTAAAGAAGAGATAAATCTGATTGAAAATAGAAAGACCATTCAACAAATAAATAAGACTAAAAGTTGGTTCTTTGAGAAAATAAATAAAATTGACAGACGCCTCACAAGACTTACAAAAAAAAAGAAGAGAAGAGACTCATATATGTAAAATCAGGGACTCCACCGGAAAAATTACAAGTACACACGATATTCAAACAATCATAAGGAGCTATTTCCAGAACCTCTACACAGTAAAAAAACAATAATTTTACAGAAATGGATCAATTCTTAGAGACATATAAACTGCCCAAACTGAATCAAGAAGAAATAAATCAACTAAATAAACCAATAACTTACAGTGAGATACAGGAGGTAATCAAGAACCTCCCAACAAAGAAAAGCCCAGGCCCAGATGGATTCACCAACGAATTCTACAAAACCTTTAGTGATGAGCTAATACCAATACTCCTCAAACTCTTCCGTGAAACAGAAACAGAGGGAGAAATCCCAAACTCATTCTATGAAGCTAATATCATACTCATTCCCAAACCAGGCAAAGACCCAACAAAAATAGAGAACTACAGACCAATATCACTAAGAACACAGACGCAAAGCTCCTCAATAAAATATTAGCTAACAGGATCCAGAAACTGATCAAGAAAATTATACATCATGACCAAGTAGGCTTCATCCCACAGTCACAAGGATGGTTCAACATCCGTAAATCAATCAACGTAATTTGCCACATAAACAGAACTAAAATCAAGAATCACATTGTTATCTCAGTCGATGCCCAAAAGGTGAATGTGTCTTGCTGTGAGCCTGCTAAGGATCTAACCAGCTCTGCCGCCATTATGCCACCGTGCCACATGTCTGTGTTCTGTTCATGTCCTGTCTCCCATCTCCTGGACCATCTCTGGTCTTAGCATCCCACTTCAGCTCCCCATTGGAGCTAAACTGGTTTCTCAAAATGTGGCTTCTTCATTTCCTCGCCAGATAATCTGTAAAAATTTTTGTTTCCTAGGAAAAGTTTTTGTTTTCTAACTGACCATGTGGTTCTAAAATATGGGCAAATAATATCATTTTCCACTGGAATTCCAGAAAACTTACATGGCCAATTAAAAAAAAATTCTAAGGGCGCCTCAGAGCTTGTGCATAACTGTCTGTCTGTCTGTGTTGGTAAAACATATAAAAACTAGCATCATGTTTTAAAAAATTACTTGCCTTTTTTACTACTGTTTTAACTTACTTTAAGTCTTATGTTGAACTAATCTTTGCAACCTATGGGTGGAGTCACAGTGAACAGCCTGGAGGCAATCCTAACTCTTACCACCAGACTCCAAGCCAAAAAATGATTTTACTTCTCCATTTTTTCTCCCCTGTGATCTCATAAACTCTATAGGATCAAGGGACCAGAGTCATTTTGGAACGAGTGCACAAATGTGGCTACTAACCTCGGTTTTCCTTACCCAGGATTATTTCCTTTATAGGATACAGGTTGACATGTGTGCTAGCTGCATGGACTGTGGCAGCCCGTGGCTACAGGAAGCTGCCTCCACAGTCTGCTCCCAAACTGCCTGGTTTCACTACTAGTGATTCCTTATTCTCTCTTTTTCATGGAAAATGGCTCAGGGAATCTAGGAGTCACTGGTGGTGTTGCTGTAAAGATTTTGACAGGCCCAGAGTGCTCCTGCCCTGGCTCTGCCCCACCCCCTCCCTAGGTTAGAGTTCGGCTTATAGCAGGCCTATCATGACAGAGTCGCAACCAAGATTTACTCCAAGGTTAAAACATCCGAGTTGTGTTTGGTGTCCACAGGGTTGCATTGGGGTAGCATTGGTGTCTTCCCCCTCCATGTCTCAGAAACTGTTGTGGCTGCTGCAGAGAACAGACTTGGCTGGCCTTTGGTCTGCGAGGATTTTGTGACTAGGAAGATGGCTAAAGGCCCAAGCCTTCTAAAATCTTTTAAAGTTGTCACCCTGCTTAAACCAGTAGGGCACCTGCCTACAAAAGCCATAGTAAATGTCTTTAACCAGTCTGTGTAGAATTGTGCAGGCAATCCAGCAGGAGGTGTGACAATCTATCCAGGGGACTCTGAGAGATGCCACTACAGCCTTGCCCAGATCCAACCCATCTCTTTTGCCTGCCTCCATCACACCTTAATAGCGAAGCCTGCTGATTTGAGATGGAAGACACAGCCACTTTGGATCCACCGAGGCTGAAAATTTTACATTGTCTTAACCCTTTGCCCTCTTAATTGTTATTCATTTGTGCTCTCTTCCACCTGCCAGTAAGGTTAAGTGATATGATTTGATTTGATGTCTCCTGGATCTCATTCAGTCTGCTGTTCTCTAAGTGTTACATCAGAACTCTGGCAAGTACTTGTTGGTCAATTCTCAACAAGTTACAGGTAAGCTCTACTCCTATTGTTCTCCTGTTGCTTTAATTGGAAATAAAAAGGGCTTTTATGGCTAAGACTCTTTGGATTGCAGTTCGAAGCCAGCCTGGGCAGGAAAAAATATTCCTCTAAAACTCAATCTCCCAACTAAACTTGGCTCAAGAGAACCAGTCAAATGCTGAAAGCGACACCGTGGCTCAAGTGGTAGAGCACTAGCCTCCAGCAGAAGTGCTCAGGGACAGTGCCCAGCCCTTGAGTTCAAACCATGTGAATGCCACCTGGGACCAGCTATCAAGCAATGAGCACCTAGACCTTCAGGACAATGTCTATTCTGACAACAAGGAACTATGGAGAGGAGTAAGAGGAGATGAAGTCTCATCTTAAATGGAGTCAATTTAAACTTGCCCTTCCAAAATTAATCAGAGCCAGGAGATCAAGAGGAATAGTTGTTTACCCACCTAATGTCCATACCTGTCCATTTTCCATCTGGACAGAAACTTGCATTCTTGCCTTTGTTACTTGCTATTTGTATATATATATATATATATACATATATATATATTAGCCTCTGATTGGTTACTCCCAAGTAGTCCACTATCCCTAAACACTTCCTTCCTGCCCTCAGTCCAGTTATTCCTCCTTCCTTGTAATGAGCCACAATTGGGTTTATGTTCCAAATGGAACTTTTCTGGCTTGTGCCCAGGGTGTGTTCTCCTATGTTGTTCATGTTAACTGGTCCTGTTAACTTGTCAGCCTTTTGTCTGACCTTTTCAAAAGTCTCTTTTAACAGGATAACATCCCTCACCCAGGTCACCACCTGGAAATTTGCAGTTCAAGGCCATCCTCTTACTACACTGTTGTGCCCAGCGCAGATCTGGACCCTGAAGACCCCAGCCCCAGGGACTCCTTAATGTGCCCAAGCTGCAGGAGGTAGCCAGAGGAGACCATGACACCCATTGGCCCTGATAATCATTCTTGTGGAAATGATAAGGACTTTTACCAAACAAACTGGACAGTACCAGGCCAAATGAGAAATCAGGGACCCCTGACTACTTTGCCCCTTTTCAGCAGGAAGTAGCTCCAGAAGAGACAATCTCTGCCCATACTCCTGGCCTGGTACCCCTCCTCTGTTATTAATAAACAACAAATGGGGGAATGTTAGCATTTCCCTAGCCTCAGGTCCTCAGCTCCTCCCACTAGCCCCCAGATCCATGCATGATCCACTAATGAGCCACTCCTACTCACTGTAAGCTTATAGATGTCCCCCCCGCCCATAAGCTCTGCCCTTTGGCAATATGACTCCGCCCTCGGCTGATGATACCTAAGGGGCAGGCAGAGCACCACCAATGTTAGTTGATTGAAGGTATAAAGACCCCCAGAGAGAGAAGCTGCCACCTGGATAAGGTGCAGACGCCATGTAGCTCCCTCTCCCGTGGGAACCATGGCACCACTAATAAACCTCGTTACGAACGTTCTTCTCCTGCCTGCGATTATCTCCGCAGGGTACTCTGGGATAGCTGATACCTATGCTTTCAGCCTCAGGCCTGGGTAAACCAGGGCCTGGTACCTTGGCTCTGGGGCATGGGTTAACTGAGGCCTGGAGTCTGGGGCTTGGGCAAACTGAGGACTGGTGAATGGGGCCTGGGTAAACAGAGTCCTGTGGCCTGGGAGCTGGGGTTTGGGTAAACTGAGTCCAAGTGCCTGCGGTCTGAGGACTCAGACTTGGGGACTTGGGCCTGGGTAAACTGAGGCCTTGGGCATGGGGTCTGGGGTGTGGAGCCTGAGTCTGAGTAAATTGAGGCCTGGGGCCTGAGGTCTGGGTGTGTGTAACCTGAGGCCTGGGGCCTGGGGTCTGGGGCCTGGGTAAACTGAGACCTGGTGCCTTGGGTCTGGGGTCTGGGGCCTGAGGCCTGGGTAAAATGAGGCCTGGTGCCTAGGGTTTCGGTTTTGGGGCATGGGTTTTAGGGCCTGGGGTCTAGGGTCTGGGATCTGGGTAACCTGAGGCCTGGGCCTGGGGCCTGGGTGTGGGTAAACTGAGGCCTGGAGCCTGGGGTCTGGGACCTGGGTAAACTGAAGCCTGGTGCCTGTGTCTGGGGTCTGGGGCCTGAGGCCTGGGTAAACCAAGGCTTGGGGTCTGGGGCATGGGTAAACTGAGGCCTGGGGCCTGGGGTCTGGGTAAACTGAGGCCTGGGGCCTTGGTCTGGGGCCTGAAGCCTGATTAAACTGAAGCCTGATACCTGGGGTCTGGGGCCTTATGCCTGGGTAAACTGAGATCTGGGGTCTGGGTAAACTGAAGATTGGGGACTGGAGCCTGGCGTCAGGGGCCTGAGGCCTGGGTAAACTGAGCCCTACGTGTGGGGCCTGGGAAAACTGAGGCCTGGAACTTGGGTCTGGGGCCTGAGGCCTGGAGCCTGTGGTCTGGGGCCTGGGTACGGTGAGGCCTGGGGCCTCGGGTCTGGGGGCTGAAGCCTGAGGCTTGGGTAAAATGTTGCCTGGGGCCTGAGATCTAGGGCTTTCGTAAACTGAGGCCTGGGGATGGTGTCGGTGGCCTGAGGCCTGGGAAAACTAAGGCCCGGGATCTGGGGTCTGGGTAAATTGATGTCGGGGGACTGGGGTCTGAGGTCTAAGGCCTTAAGCCTGGGTAAACTGAGGCCTGGGTTCTGGGGACGGGGTAAACTGAGGCCTCGGGACTGGGGCCTGGGTAAACTGTGGCCTAGGTCTGTGGCCTGGGGTCTGGGGCCTGGGTAAACTGAGGCCTGGGGCCTGCAGTCTGGGGCCTGGGTAACCCGAGGCCTGGGGCCTGATGTCTGGGGCCTGGGTAAACTGAGGCCTGGGGATGGGGTTGGTGGCCTGAGGCCTGGGAAAACTGAGGCCTGGGGTCAGGGCCTGGGTAAACTGAGGTCGGGGAACTGGGATCTGGGGCCTGTGGCCTGAGTCTTGGGGTCTGGGGCCTGGGGTTTTGTATACTGACACCTGGTGTCTGGAGCCTGGGTCTGGGAAATCTGAGGACTGGGGCCTGGGGTCCGGGTTCTGGGGCTGGAGGCCTAGGTAAACTGAGGCCTGAATAAACTGAGTACTGTGGCCTGGGATCTGGGTCCTGGATAAACTGAGGCCAGGGGCCTGGAGTGTGAGGACTGAGGCCTGGGTAAACTGAGGCTTTGGGCCTGGGGTCTGGGGTGTGGGGTATAAGCCTGGGTAAATTGAGGCCTAGGGCCTGGGGTCTGGGTGTGGGTAAACTGAAACCTGGGGCCTGGGATCTGGGACCTGGGAAAACTGAGGATTTGGGCCTGGGGTCTGGGGCCTGGGTAAAATGAGGCCTGGGTTTGGGGGCCTGGATAAACTGGCCTTGGCCATGTGGTTTGGGGTCTGGGCCCTGAGGAGTGGATAAACTGAGGCCTGGGGTCGGGGGTCTGGGTAAACTGTGGCCGGGGACGTGGGGTCTGGGGCCTGGTTAAACTGAGGCCTGGGGCCTGGGACATAGGTCTGGGGCCTGAGGCCTGGGTAAACTGAGGCCTGGGGCCTGTGGTCTGGGGCATGGGTAACGTGAGGCCTGGGGCCTCGGGTGTGGGGGCTGGGTAAACTGAGGCCTGGAGATTGGGTCGTTGGCCAGAGCCCTGGGAAAACTGAGGCCTGGGGTCTGGGGTCTGGGTAAACTGATGTTGGGGGACTGGGGTCCGAGGCATGAGGCCTGAGGGCTGAGTAAACTGAGACCTGGTTTCTGGGGCATGGGTAAACTGAGGCCTGGGGACTGGGGCCTGGGTGAACTGTGGCCTGGGTGAACTGTGGCCTGGGGTCAGGGGCCTCGGTAAACTGAGGCCTAGGGCCAGGTGTCTGGGTAAACTGAAGCCTGGGGCCTGGGATCTGGGGCCTTTTGCCTGGCTAAACTGAGGCCTGAGGTCTGGGGTCTGGGTAAACGGAGGCATAGGGCCTGGAGCCTGGCTTCTGGGGACTGAGGCCTTGGTAAACTGAGGCCCGAGATGTGGGGCCTGGGAAAACTGAGGCCTGGAACCTGGGGTCTGGGGCTGGAGGCATGCGTAAACTGAGGCCTGAAGCCTGGGGTCTGGGGCCTTAGGCCTGGGGTCTGGGGGCTGGGGTTTTGGTAAAGTGATGCATTTTGTCTGGGGCTTGGGGTCTGGGTAAACTGAGTCCTGGGGCCTGGGGTCTGGAATCTGGGGCCTGATGCCTGGGGCCTGGGGTATAGGATGTTGTGGATGAGGCATGAGTAAACTTAGGCCTGGGGCCTGGGGTCTGGGGTCTGGGGCCTGAGGGGTGGGGCTTGGGTCTGCGGCCTGGGTAAACTGAGACCTGGGCCCTCTGGTCTGGGGTCTGGGGCCTGACGCCAGGGTAAACTGAGGCCTGGGGCCTGGGGTCTATGGTCTGGGGCCTGAGGCCTGGGAAAACTGAGGATTGGGGCCTTGGGACTGGGGCCTTGCTAAGCTGAGGCCTGGAGACTGGGGCTTGGGTAAACTGAGACCTGGGGCCTGGCGAATGGGACTTGAGGCCTGATTAAACTGAGGCCTGATGCCTGGTGTCTGGGGCACTATTCCTGGGTAAACTGAGGCCTGCGGTCGGGGGTCTGGGTAAATTGATGCCTGGGGCCTGGGGCCTGGCATCAGGGGCCAAAGGCCTGGGTAAATTGAGGCCCTATGTGTGGGGCCTGGCAACACAGGCATGGGGTCTGAGGTCTGGGGCCTGAGACCTGGGAAAACTGAAGTCTTGGTCATGGGGTCTGGGGCCTTAGGCCTGAGGTCTGGGGCTTGGAGTTTGGGTAAACTGATGCCTGGTGTCTGGGGCCTGGTATCTGGGTAAACCGAGGCCTGAGGCCTGGGATCTGGGTTCTGGGGCCTGAGGCCTGGCTAAACTGAGCCTGGGGCCTGGGGTCTGGGTCGAGGGTAAACTGTGGCATAGGACCACTGTTCCGAGGTCTAGGGCCTGAGGCCTGGGTAAACTGCGGCCTGGGGACTTGGGTCTGGGGCCTGGGGAAACTGGTCTGTGGCCTGGGTAATCTGAGGCCTGGCTCCGGGGTCTCGGGATTGGGGCCTGAGGCCTGGGGTCTGAGGCCTGGGGTTTGGGTAAACTGAGGCCTGGTGTCTGATGCCTGGGGCCTGAGTAAACTGAGGCCTGGGCACTGGGGTCTGGGGCCTGAGTCCTGGGAAAACTGAGGCCTGGGGCCTTATACCTGGGTAAACTGAGTCCTGAGGTCTGGGTTCTGGGTAAACTCAGACCTGGGGCCCTCAGTCTGGGGACTGGGTAAATTGAGGACTGGGGCCTGGTGTCTGGGGTCTGGGGCCTGAAGTCTGGTAAAGTGATGCCAGGGTCTGGGGCCTGGGTAAACTGAGGCCTGGGGTCTGGGGTCTGGGGTCTGGGGCCTGAGGTCTGGGTACACAGAGGCCTGGGGTCTGGGGCCTGGGTAAACTGATGCCTGGGCTCTGTGGCCTGGGTAAACTGAGGCCCAGGGCTTAGGGTCTGGGTTCTGGGACTGAGGCCTAGGTAAACTGAGGCCTGGTGCCTGTGGTCTAGAACCAGGGTAACCTGAGGCCTGGGGCCTCGGGTCTGGGGGCTGGGGCCTGAGCCCTGGGCAAACTGAGGCCTGGGTTCTTTGACCTGGGTAAAGTGAGGCCTGGGGTCTGGGGTCTGTGGCCTGAGGCCTGTGCAAACTGAGGCCTGGGGCCTGGGGTCTGTCGCCTGGGTTAACTGAGGCCTTTGGTCTGGGGTATTGTGTCTGGGGCCTGAGGCCTGGGGCCTGGGGCCTGGGGGCCGGTGCTTGAGGCCTGGGTTCTCGGGTCTGGGGGCCTGGGCTTGAGGTCTGGGGCCTGGGGACTGGGGCCTCGGTAAATTGAGGCCTGGGGCCTGGGGCCTGAGGCCTAGGTAAACTGAGGCCTTGGGCCTGGGGTCTGGGTGTGGGTAAACTAAGGCCTGGGGCCTGGGGTCTGGGGCCTGGGTAAACTGAAGCCTGGGGCCTGGGTTCTGGGTTATCGGGCCTGAGGCCTGGGGCCTGGGGTCTGGTATCTGGGGCCTGATGCCTTGGGCGTGAGGTCTTGGGTGTTGAGCAGGAGGCCAAGTAAACTTAGGCCTGGCGCCTGGGGTCTGGATTCTGGGGCCTGAGGGGTGTGGCCTGGGGTCTGGGGACTGGGGCCTCGGGTCTGGGGTCTGGGGCCTGGTAAACTGTGGTCTTGGCGATGGGGTCTGTGGTCTTGGCTGTGAAGCATGGGTAAACTGAGGCCTGGGGCCTGGGGTCTGGAATCTGGGGACTGAGTCCTGTGGCCTGGGGTTAGGGTAAACTGACGCCAGGGTTCTGAGGTCTGGGTCCTGTGGTCTGTGTTCTAGGGTCTGGGGAAACTGAGGCCAGGGGCCTGGGTTCTGGGGTCTGGGGACAAGAGATTTGGGTCTGGGTAAACTGAGGCCTGCTGTCTAGGGCCAAGGTAAACTGAGGCCTAGGGTCTGTGTATAGGGTAAATTGAGGCCTGGGGCATGGGGTCTGGTGCCAGGGTTAACTGAAGACTGGGGCCTGGTGTCTGGGGTCTAGGGAATGGTGTTTAGGGCTTGGGGTCTAGGGTCTGGGGTCTGGGAAAACTGAGGCCTGGGGCCTGGGGTCTGGGGCCTAGGTAAACTTGAGGCCTGGTGCCTGGGTTGGGGTCTGGGGCCTGAGGCCTGGTAAACTGAGGCCTGAGGTCTGGGTAAACTGAAGCCTGGGGCCTGGGTTCTGGGGCCTGAGGCCTGAGACCTGGGGTCTGGGGCCTCATGCCTGGGTAAACTGAGGCTTGGGGTCTGGGGCCTGGGTAAACTGAGGCTTGGGGCCTAGGTCTGTGGTCTGGGGCCTGAGGCCTGGGTAAACTGAGGCCTGGAGTCTGGGGCCTGCATAAACTGAGGACTAGGGTCTGGGTAAACTGAGGCCTGGGGCCTGGGGTCTGGGGAATTACGCCTGGGTAAACTGAGGCCTGGAGTCTGGGGTCTGGGTACACTGAGGTTTGTGGCCTGGAGCCTGGCATCAGGGAACTGAGGCCTGTGTAAACTGAGGCCCCAGTTGTGGGGCCTGGGAAAACTGAGGCCTGGGGCCTGGGGTTTGGTGCCTGAGTCCTGGTTAAACTGAGGCCTGGGGCCTGGGGTCTGGGGCCTGGGTAAACGGTGGCCTGGGGCCTGGGTAAACTGAGGCCTTTGGTCTGGTGCCTGGGTAAACTGATGCCTGGGCTCTGGGGCCTGGGTAAATTGAGGCCAGGGGCGTGGGGCCTGGGCCCTGAGTATACTGAGGCCTGGGATCTGGGGCCTGGATAAACTGTGGCCTTGGCCATGCGGTCTGGGGTCTGGGCCCTGAGGTCTGGGACGTGGGGTCTGGGGCCTGGTTATAATGAGGCCTGGGGCCTGGGCTTGGGTTTGAGGCCCGAGGCCTGGGTAACTGAGGCCTGGGTTCTGTGACCTGGGTAAACTAAGGCCTGGGGTCTGGGTCTGTGGCCTGAGGCCTGGGTAAACTTTGGCCTGGGGCCTGGGGTCTGGGGCCTGGGTAAACTGAGGCCTGCGGCCTGGGGTCTAGGGCATGGGGTCTATTAAACTGAAGCCTGGGGCCTGGGGTCTAATATCTGGGGCTTGATGCATGAGGCCTGTGGTCTAGGGTGTTGAGCATGAGGCCTGAGTAAACATAGGTGTGGGGCCTGTGGTCTGGGTTCTGGGGCCTGAGGGGTTGGGCCTGGGGTCTGTGTACTAGGTAAACTGAGGGCTGGGGCAACGGGTCTGGGGTCTGGGGTCTGAGGACTGGGTTCTGTGGCCTTAAGCCTGGGTTGTTTGGCCTCGGTAAACTGTGGACTGGGGCCTCGGGTCTGGGGCCTGAGGCCTGATTAAACTGAGGCCTGATACCTGGGGTCTGGGTAAACTGAGGCCTGGAGTCTGGGGTCTGGGTACACTGAGGATTGTGGCCTGGAGCCTGTCGTCAGGGAAATGAGGCCTGGGTAAACTGAGGCCCAAGGTGTGGAGCCTGGGAAAACTGAGGCCTGGGGCCTGGGATTTGGGGCCTGAGTACTGGGTAAACTGAGGCCTGGGGCCTGGGGTCTGGGGCCATAGACCTGGGGTCTGGGGCCTGGGGTTTGGGGCTGGAGTTCGGGTAAACTGATGTCTGGTGTCTGGGGCCTGGGGTCTGGGTAAGGCGTGGGACCTGTGGTCTGGGTTCTGGGGCCTGAGGCCTGGGTAAACTGAGGCCTGGGTAAACTGTGGAATGGGGCCTCTCTTCCGGGATCTGGGGCCTGAGGCCTGGGTATACTGAGGCCTGGTGTCTGGGGCCTGGGTAAACAGAGTCCCATTGCCTGGGGCCTGGGTTTAGGGTAAACTGAGTCTGGGTGGCTGGGGTCTGAGGACTTGAGGCTGGGAACTTGGGCCTGGGTAAACTGAGGCCTTGGGCATGGGGTCTGGGGTGTGGAGCCTGAGCGTGCGTAAATTGAGGCCTGGGACCTGAGATCTCATGTGTGTAAACTGAGGCATGAGGCTTGGGGTCTGAGGCCTGGGTAAACTGAGGCCTGGTGCCTTGGTCTGGGGCCTGAGGCCTGAGTAAAGTGGGGCCTGGCGTTTGGGGCCTGGGTAAGCTGAGGCCTGGGGTCTGGAGTCAGGCTAATCTGACACCTTGGGCCTGGGGTCTGGAGCCTGGGTAAACTGAGGCCAGTTGCCTGGGTCTGGGTTCTTGGGCCTGAGGCCAGGGTAAACTCAGACCTGGGGTCTGGGTAAACTGAGGCCTGGGGCCTTGGGTCTGGGGCCTGTGGCAAGATTAAACTGAGGCCTGATACCTGTGGTCTGGGGCCTTATGCATGGGTAAACTGAGGCCTGGGGTCTGGGCCCTGGGTAAACTGAGGCCTGTGGCCAGGTGTCTGGGTAAATTGAGGACTGGGCCCGGGAGTCTGGGGCCTGAGGCCTATTTAAACTGAGACCTGATGCCGTGGGTCTGGGGACTTATGCCTGGGTAAACTGAGGCCTGGGGTCTGGGGTCTGGGTAAATTGAGGCTTGGGGCCTGGGGATTGGCGTCTCGGGCCTGAGGCCTAGGTAAACTGAGGCCCAAGGTGTGGGGCCTGGGAAAACGGTGGCCTGGGGCCTGGGTAAACTGAGGCCATTGGTCTGTGGCCTGGGTAAACTGATGCCTGGGCTCTGGGGCCTGGGTAAACTGAGGCCAGAGGCGTGGGGCCTGGGCCCTGAGTAAACTGAGGCCTGGGGTCTGGGGAATGGATAAACTGTGGCCTTAGCCATGGGGTCTGGGGTCTGGGCCCTGAGGTCTGGGACGTGGGGTCTGGAGCCTGGTTATAATGAGGCCTGGGGCCTGGGGGTTTGGGGACGAGGCCTGGGTAACTGAGGCCTGGGTTCTGTGACCTGGGTAAACTGAGGCCTAGGGTCTAGGTCTGTGGCCTGAGGCCTGAGTAAACTGAGGCCTGGGGCCTGGGGTCTGGGGCCTGGGTATACTGAGGCCTGGGGCCTGGGTCTAGGGCATGGGGTCTTTTAAAATGAAGCCTGGGGCCTGCGGTCTGATATCTGGGGCCTGATGCCTGGGGCCTGGGGTCTAGGGTGTTGAGCACGAGGCCTGAGTAAACATAGGTGTGGGGCCTGTGGTCTGGGTTCTGGGGCCTGAGGGGTGGGGTCTGGGGTCTGTGTACTGGGTAAACTGAGGGCTGGGGCAACGGGTATGGGGTCTGGGGCCTGAGGACTGGGTAACCTGAAGGCTGGGGCCTGGGGTCTGAGGACTGGGTTCTGTGGCCTTAAGCCTGGGTTGTTCGGCCACGGTAAACTGCGGACTGGGGCCTCGGGTCTGGGGCCTGAGGCCTGATTAAACTGAGGTCTGATACCTGGGGTCTGGGGACTTATGCCTGGGTAAACTGAGGCCTGGGTCTGGGGTCTGGGTACACTGATGTTTGTGGCCTGGAGCCTGGCGTCAGGGAACTGAGGCCTGGGTAAACTGAGGCCCAAGGTGTGGAGCCTGGGAAAACTGAGGCCTAGAGCCTGGGGTCAGGGGCCTGGGTAAACGGTTCGCCTGGGTCCTGGGTAAACTGAGGCCTTTGGTCTGGGGCCTGGGTAAACTGTTGCCTGGGCTCTGGGGACTGGGTAAATTGAGGCCAGGGGCGTGGGGCCTGGGCCCTGAGTAAACTGAGGCCTGGGGTCTGGGGCCTGGATAAACTGTGGCCTTGGCCATGCGGTCTGGGGTCTGGGCCCTGAGGTCTGGGACGTGGGGTCTGGGGCCTGGTTATAATGAGGCCTGGGGCCTGGGACTTGGGTTTGGGGCCCGAGGCCTGGGTAACTGAGGCCTGAGGCCTGGGTAACTGAGGCCTGGGTTCTGTGACCTGGGTAAATTGAGGCCTGGGGTCTGGGTCTGTGGCCTGAGGCCTGGATAAAATTTGGCCTGGGGCCTGGGGTCTGGGGCCTGGGTAAACTGAGGCCTGCGGCCTGGGGTCTAGGGCATGGGGTCTTTTAAACTGAAGACTGGGGCCTGGGGTCTGATATCTGGGGCCTGATGCCTGGGGCCTGGGGTCTAGGGTGTTGAGCACGAGGCCTGAGTAAACATAGGTGTGGGGCCTGTGGTCTGGGTTCTGGGGCCTGAGGGGTGGGGTCTGGGGTCTGTGTACTGGGTAAACTGAGGGCTGGGGCAACGGGTCTGGGGTCTGGGGCCTGAGGACTGGGTAAACTGAGGCCTGGGGCCTGGAGTCTGGGTTCTGGGGCCTGAGGGGTGGGGTTTGGGGTCTATGGCCTGGGTTAACTGAGGCCTGGGCCCTCCGGTCTGGGGTCTGGGGCCTGACGCCAGGGTAAACTGAGGCCTGGGTCCTCGGGTCTATGGTCTGGGGCCTGAGGCCTGGGAAAACTGAAGATCGGGTCCTTGAGACTGGTGCCTGGGTAAACTGAGGTCTGGGGCCTGTGGCTTAGGTAAACTGAGACCTGGGTCCTGGGGAATGGGCCCTGAGGCCTGATTAAACTGAGGCCTGATGCCTGGTGTCTGGGGCACTATTCCTGGGTAAACTGAGGCCTGCGGTCGGGGGTCTGGGTAAATTGATGCCTGGGGCCTGGGGCCTGGCATCAGGGGCCTAAAGCCTGGTTAAACTGAGGACCGATGTGTGGGGCCTGGCAATATTGAGGCGTGGTTCCTGGGGTCTGGGGTCTGATATCTGGGGCCTGATGCCTGGGGCCTGGGGTCTAGGGTGTTGAGCATGAGGCCTGAGTAAACATAGGTCTGGGGCCTGAGGCCTGGGTTCTGTGGCCTTAAGCCGTGGTTGTTGGGCCTGGATAAACTGAGGCCTGGGGCCTCAGGTCTGATGTCCTGGTCTTGGATTCTTGGGTCTGGGTAAACTGAGTCCTCCCGCCTAGGGTTCGGGGTATAGAATCGGGGCCTGGATTCTGGCATGGGGTCGGGGTAAACTGAAGCCTGAGGCCTGGGGCCTGGGGTTTGGGTAAACTGAGGCCTGGGTTCTGAGGTCTGGGGCCTGGGGTTTGTGTTCTAGGGTCTGGGGAAACTGAGGCCAGGGGCCTGGGTTCTGGGGTCTGGGGACAAGGAACTTGGGTCTGGGTAAACTGAAGCCTGCTGTCTAGGGCCAGGGTAAACTGAGGCCTGGGGCTTGGCTTCTGGGGCCTGGGTTAACTGAGGCCTGGGGCCTGGTGTTTGGTGTCTGGGGTTGAGGCCTGGGGCCTGGGCTCTAGGGTTTGGGGTCTGGGCCTTGAGGCCTGGGGTCTGGGGCCTGGGTAAACTGAAACCTGGTGCCTGGGGTCTGGGGTATCAGGCTTGAGGCCTGTGTAAACTGAGGCCTGGGGCCTGGGGTCTGGTGTCTGGGGCCTGATGCCTTGGGCGTGGGGTCTAGGGTGTTGACCAAGAGGCCAAGTAAACTTAGGCCTTGCACCTGGGGTCTGGATTCTGGGGCCTGAGGGGTGTGGCCTGGGGTCTGGGGACTGGGGCCTCGGGTCTGGGGTCTGGGGCCTGGTAAACTGTGGTCTTGGTGATGGGGTCTGTGGTCTTGGCTGTGAAGCATGGGTAAACTGAGGCCTGGGGCCTGGGGTCTGGGAACTGAGAAACTGAGGCCTGGAGCCTGGGTAAACTGAGGCCTGGCTCCTTGGTTCTGAGGTCCCGGGCCTGTGGCCCGGGGTCTGAGGCCTGGGTATTGGGTAAACTGATGCCTGGTGTCTGGGGCCTGTGGTCTGGCGCCTCTGTAAACTGAGGCCTGGGGACTGGAGTCTGGGTTCTGTGTAATCTGAGGCCTCGGGCATGGGGTCTGGGGTCTGGGGCCTGAGGCCTGGGTCCTGGGGTCAGTTTACATTCCCACCAACAATGAAGTAGGGTTCCCTTTTGGCCACATCCCCTCCAACAATTGTTATTGTTAGTTTTCTTGATATATGACATTGTTACTGGGGTGAGATGGAATCTCAATGTTGTTTTGATTTGTATTTCTTTTATTACCTGGGATCTGGGGTGGGGTGTGGGTACACTGAAGCCTGAAGCCTAGGACCTGAGGTTTGGGTAAACTGAGGCCTGGGGTCTGAGGCCTGGGGCCTGTAATCTGTGGTTTAGGGTCTGGGTAAACTGATGCCTGGGGCCTGGGTTCTGGGGTCCAGGGACTGGGGCCTGGTGTCTGGGTAAACTGCGGCCTGCTGTCTAGGGCCTGGGTAAACTGAGGCCTGGGGCTGTGTCCAGGGTAAACTGAGGCCTGGGGCTTGGGGTCTGGGGCCTGGGTTAACTGAGGATTGGGGCCTGGTGTCTGGTGTCTGGGGTTGAGGCCTGGGGCCTGGGGTATAGGATTTGGGGTCTGGGGCTTGAGGCCTGGGGTCTGGGATCTAGGTAAACTGAGGCCTGGGGCCTGAAGCCTGGGAAACGTGAGGCCTGGGATCTGGGATCTGGGGCCTGGGTAAACTGATGCCTGGGGCCTTGGTTCTGGGGACTTGGTACACTGAGGCCTGAGGCCTGGAGTCTGGGGTCTGGGGTCTGGGGTTTGCTGCCTGGGGCCTGGGGCCTCTGTAAAATGAGGCATTAGGCCTGGGGTCTGTGGCCTGGGTAAACTGAGGCCAGAGGTCTGGGGTTTGGGTAAACTGAGGCCTGGGGTCTGAGGTCTGGTGCCTGGGGTCTGGGTAAACTGAGGCCTGGGGTCTGGGTATGGGGCTTGGGGTCTGGGGTCTGGGTTATCTGAGGCCTGGGGCCTGGGGACTGTGGCCTGAGTCTGGGGCCTGGGGTCAGGAGTCTGGGGCCGGGGTTCTGGGGCCTATGTATAATGATTCCTGGGGCCTGGGGTCTGGGTCTAGGGCTTGGGGTGTGGGGTCTGTGTTAACGGAGGACTGGGGCCTGTGTTCGGGGGTCGGGGTAAACTGAGTCGTGGGGCCTAGGGTTTGGGGTATAGAATCGGGGCCTTGGGTCTGGGGTGGGGTCGGGTAAACTGAAGCCTGAGGCCAATGCCCGGGGTTGGTGTAAACTGAGGCCTGGTTTCTAAGGTCTGTGGCCTGTTGTCTGTGGCCTAGGGTCTGGGTAAACTGAGGCCTGGGGCCTGAGGTCTGGGTAAACTAGGGCCTGCTATCGAGGGCCTTGGTAAACTTAGGCCTAGGGTCTGTGTCCTGGGTTAACTGAGGCCTGGGGCCTGTTGTCTGGTGTCTGGGGTTGAGGCCTGGGGTCTGGGGCCTGGGGTCTGGGATCTGGGTAAACTGAGGCCTGGGTCCTGGGGCCTGGGTTCTGGGGCCTGAATCCTGGGAAACGTGAGCCCTGGGATCTGGAATCTGGGGCCTGGGTGAACTGAGGCCTCGGGCCTTGGTTCTGGGGACTTGGTAAACTGAGGCCTGGGGCCTGGGGACCAGGGTCTAGGGCTAAAGGCCTGGGTAAACTGAGGCCTGTGTTCTGGGTCCTGGGGCCTCAGGCCTGGTTAAAATGAGGACCCGGGCCTGGGGTCTGTGGCCTAGGATTTGAGGCCGGCTACTGTTTAAAATTAGGCATTAGGCCTGGGGTCTGGGGTCTGGGCAAACTGAGGCCTGGGGCCTGGGTTCTAGGGTCTGGGGCCAGACGACTGGGGCCTGGGGCCTGGGGTCTGGTTCAAGGTGCTTGGGGTTTGTGGCCATGGTAAACTGTGGCCTGGGACCTGGGTTCTGGAGTCGGGGGACTGAGGTCTGGGTAAACTGAAGCCTGGGGTCTAGGGCCTTGGCAAACTGAGGCCAGGGGTCTGGGGCCTGGGTAAACTGAGGCCTTGGTCCTGTGGCCTGGGACCTGGGGCCTGAGGCCTGGGTAATCTGAGGCCTGGGGCCCTTGGTCTGGGGACTGGGTAAATTGAGGACTGGGCCCTGGGGTCTGGTGTCTGCGGCCTGAGGTCTGGTAATTTTATGCCTGGGCCTCGGGATTGTGTAATCTGAGGCCTGAGGCCTAGGGTCTGGGGTCTGGGGCCTGAGGTCTGGGTACACTGAGGCATGGGGTCTGGGGCTTGGGTAAACTGATCCTGGGCTCTGTGGCCTGGGTAAACTGAGGCCAGGGCCTGGGGTTTGCGTCCTGGGTAAACTGAGGCCTGGGCCGTGTGGTCTGGACTGTGGGTAAACTGAGGCCTGGCGTCTGGGGTTTGGGGCCTTGGTTAACTGAGTCCTGGTGCCTGGGTTGGGTTCTGGGGCCTGAGGCCTGGGTAACTGAGGCCTGGGGTCTGGGTAAACTGAGGCCTGGGGCCTGGGGTCTGGGGCCTGAGGCCTGATTAAACTGAGGACTGATACCTGGGGTCTGGGGCCTCATGTCTGGCTAAACTGAGGCTTGGGGTCTGGGGTCTGGGTAAACTGAGGCTTGGGACCTGGGTCTGTGGTCTGAGGCCTGAGGCCTGGGTAAACTGAGGCCCGAGGTGTGGACCCTGGGAAAACTGAGGCCTGGGGCCTGGGATTTGGGGCCTGAATACTGGGTAAACTAAGGCCTGGAGCCTGGGGTCTGGGGCCTTAGGCCTGGGGTCTGGGGCCTGGAGTCTGGGGCCTGGGGTTTGGGTAAACTGATGTCTGGTGTCTGGGGCCTGGGGTCTGTGTAAGGCCTGGGACCTGGGTTCTGGGTTCTGGGGCCTGAGGCCTGGCTAAACTGAGGCCTGGTTCCAACGATCTGGGGCCTGGGTAAACTGTGGAATGGGGCCTCTGTTCCGGAGTCTGGGGCCTGAGGCCTGGGTAAACTGAGGCCTGGTGTCTGGGGCCTGGGTAAACAGAGTACCGTGGCCTGGGGCCTGGGGCCTGGGGTTAGGGTAAACTGAGCCTGGGTGGCTGGGGTCTGATGACTGGGGGCTGAGAACTTCGGCCTGGGTAAACTGAGGCCTTGGGCATGGGGACTGGGGTGTGGAGCCTGAGCCTGGGTAAATTGAGGCCTGGGACCTGAGGTCTGGGTGTGTGTAAACTGAGGCCTGGGGCCTGGGTCTGGGGTCTGGGGCCTGAGGCCTAAGTAAACTGAGGCCTGGTGCCTGGGGCCTGGGTAAGCTAAGGCCTGGGGTCTGGGGTCTGGGGTCTGGCTAAACTGAGGTCTTGGGGCTGGGGTCTGGGACCTGGGTAAACTGAGGCCAGTTGTCTTTGTTTGGGGTCTGGGGCCTGAGGCCAGGGTAAACTGAGGCCTGGGGTCAGGGTAAACTGAGGGCTGGGGCCTGGGGTCTGAGGCCTGTGGCCTGATTAAACTGAGGCCTTATACCTGGGGTCTGGGGTCTTATGCATGGGTAAACTGAGGCCTGGGGTCTGGGCACTGGGTAAACTGAGGCCTGGGGCCAGGGGTCTGGGTAAACTGAGGCCTGGGGCCGGGGTCTGGGGCCTGAGGCCCATTTAAACTGAGGCCTGATGCCTGGGGTCTGGGGACTTATGACTGGGTAAACTGAGGCCTGGGGTCTGGGGTCTGGGTAAACTGAGGCTTGGGGCCTGGAGCCTGGCATCTGGGGCCTGAGGCCTAGGTAAACTGAGGCCCGTGGTGTGGGGCCTGGGAAAACTGAGGCCTGGAACCTGGGGTCTGGGGCTGGAGGCATGCGTAAACTGAGGCCAGGGCCTGGGGACTGGGGCCTTAGGTCTGGTGTCTGGGGGCTGGGGTTTTGGTAAACTGATGTGTTTTGTCTGGGGCTTCGGATGTGGGTAAACTGAGGCCTGGGGCCTGGGTTCTGGAATCTGGGGCCTGATGCCTGGGGCCTGGGGTATAGGGTGTTATGCATGAGGCCTGAGTAAACTTAGGCCTGGGGCCTGGGGTCTGGGTTCTGGGGCCTGATGGGTGGGGCTTGGGGTCTGCGGCCTGGGTAAACTGAGGCCTGGGGCCTGGGGTCTGGGGCCTTAGGCCTGGGGTCTGGAGCCTGGGGTCTGGGGCCTGGGGCTTGGGTAAACTGATGTCTGGTGTCTGGGGCCTGGGGTCTGGGTAAGGCCTGGGACCTGGAGAATGGGTTCCGGGGCCTGAGGCATGGCTAAACTGAGGCCTGGGGCCAACGGTCTGGGGACTTGGTAAACTGTGGAATGGGGCCTCTGTTCCGAGGTTTGGGGCCAGAGGCCTGGGTAAACTGAAGACCCATGCCTGGGGTCTGGGGCCTAGGATTTGAGGCCTGGGGCCTGTTTAAAATGAGGCATTAGGCCTGGGTCCTGGGGTCTAGGGTGTTGAGCAGGAGGCCTGAGTAAACATAGGTGTGGGGCCTGTGGTCTGGTTTCTGGGGGCTGAGGGGTGGGGCCTGGGGTTTGCGTACTGGGTAAACCGAGGGCTGGGGCAACGGGTCTGGGGACGGGGCCTGAGGACTGGGTAAACTGAGGCCTGGGGCCTGGGGTCTGGGGTCTGGGGTCTGAGGACTGGGTTCTGTGGCCTTAAGCCTGGGTTGTTCGGCCTGGATAATCTGAGGCCTGGGGCCTCGGGTCTGGGGTCTGGGTCCTGGGTTCTCGGGTCTGGGCAAACTGAGTTCTCGCGCCTAGTGTTTGGGGTATAGTATCGGGGCCTTGGGTCTAAGGTGTTGAGCAGGAGGCCTGAGTAAACTTAGGTGTGGGGCCTGTGGTCTGGGTTCTGGGGCCTGAGGGGTGGGGCCTGGGGTCTGCGTATTGGGTAAACTGAGGTCTGGGGCCTCGGGTCTGGGGTCTGAGGCCTGACGCCTGGGTAACCTGAGACCTGGGGCCTGGGTCTGGGGTCTGGGGTCTGAGGCCTGGGTTCTGTGGCCTTAAGCTTGGGTTGTTGGGCCTGGGTAAACTTAGGCCTGTGTTCAGGGGCCTGGGGCCTCCGTCTTGGGTAAACTGAGGCCTCTGGTCTGGGGACACTGAGGCCTGAATAAACTGAGGACTGTGGCCTGGAGTCTGGGTCCTGGCTAAACTGAGGCCAGGGGCCTGGGGTGTGAGGACTGAGGCCTAGATAAACTGAGGCCTTTGGCCTGGGGTCTGGGGTGTGGGGTATAAGCCTGGGTAAATTGAGGCCTAGAGCCTGGGGTCTGGGTGTGGGTAAACTGAGACCTGGGGCCTGGGATCTGGGACCTGGGCAAACTGAGGATTTGGGCCTGGGGTCTGGGGCCAGAGTAAACTGAGGTCTGGGGTTTGGGGCCTGGATAAACTGGCCTTAGGCATGTGGTCTGAGGTCTGGGCCTCGAGGCGTGGATAAACTGAGGCCTGGGGCCTGAGGCCTGGGTAAACTGAGGCCTGGTGCCTGTGGTCTGGGGCCTGGGTAACGTGAGGCCTGGGGCCTCGGGTCTGGAGGCTGGGGCCGGAGGCTTGGGTAAACTGAGGCCTGGGTTTTGTGGCCTTGGTAAACTGAGGCCTGGGGCCTGAGGTCTGGGGCCTGGGTAAACTGAGGCCTGGGGAAGGGGTCGTTCGCCAGAGACCTGGGAAAACTGAGGCCTGGGGTCTGGGGTCTGGGTAAACTGATGTTGGGGGACTGGGGTCGTGGGCCTGAGGCCTGAGGCCTGCGTAAACTGAGACCTGGTTTCTGGGGCCTGGGTAAACTGAGGCCTGGGGACTGGGGTCTGGGTGAACTGGGGCCTGGGGTCTGTGGCCTGAGTAAACTGTGGCCTGGGGTCTGGGGCCTGGGTAAACTGAGGCCTAGGGCCAGGGGCCTCGGTAAACTGAAGCCTGGGGCCTGGGGCCTGGGGCCTGAGGCCTGTTGAAACTGAGGCCTGATGCCTGGGGTCTGGGGACTTATGCCTGGGTAAACTGAGGCCTGTAGTCTGGGGTCTGGATAAACTGAGGCTTAGGGCCTGTGGCCTGGCGTCTGGGGACTGAGGTCTGGGTAAACTGAGGCCCGAGGTGTGGGGCCTGGGAAAACTGAGTCCTGGAACCTGGGGTCTGGGGCTGGAGGCACGCGTAAACTGAGGCCTGGCGCCTGGAGTCTGGGGCCTTAGGACGGGGGTCGGGGATCTGGGGCATGAGGCCTGTGTAAACTGAGGCCTGGGGCCTGGGTATACTGAGGCCTCGGGCCACTGTTCTGGGGTCCGGGGGCAGAGGCCTAGGTAAGCTGGGGCCTGGGGTCTTGGGCCCTGGTAAACAGAGTCCCCTGGCCTGGGGTCTGGGGTTTGGATCCTGGGTAAACAAGGCCTGGTATCTGGACCTGAGGCCTTGGTAAACTGAGGCCTGGGGCCTTGGGTCTGGGGCCTGGGTAAACAGAGGCCTGGGGCCTCTGTTCTGGGGTCTTTGGCCTGAGGCCTGGTTAAGCTGAGGCCTGGGGTCTTGGGCCCGTGTAAACAGAGTCCCCTGGAATGGGGTCTGGGGTTTGGATCCTGGGTAAACAAGGCCTGGTATCTGGGCTTGAGGCCTTGGTAAACTGAGGCCTGGGGCCTTGGGTCTGGGGCCTGGGTAAACAGAGGCCTGGGGCCTCTGTTCTGTGGTCTTTGGCCTGAGGCCTGGTTAAGGTGAGGCCTGGGGTCTTGGGCCCGGGTAAACAGAGTCCACTGGCCTGGGGTCTGCGGTTTGGGTCCTGGGTAAACAAGGCCTGGTGTCTGGGCCTGAGGCCTGGGTAAACTAAGGTCTGGCTCCTGGGATCTGGGGCCTGAGGACTGAGGTCTAGGACCTGGGTAAACTGAGGCCTGGGTTCTGGGGTCTGGGGCCTGTGGCCTTTGGCCTGTGGTCTGGGGCCTGGGTAAACTGAGGCCTGGGGCCTGGGCTCTGGTATCTGGGGCCTGATGCCTGGGGCCTGGGGTCTACGGTGTTGAGCACGAGGCCTGAGTAAACATAGGTGTGGGGCCTGTGGTCTGAGTTCTGGGGCCTGAGGGGTGGGGCCTGGTGTCTGGGTACAGGGTAAACTGAAGGCTGCAGCCTCGGGTCTGGGGTCTGGGGCCTGACGCCTGGGTGACCTGAGGCCTGGGGCCTGGGGTCTGGGGTCTGGGGTATGAGGCCTAGGTTCTGTGGCCTTAAGCCTGGGTTGTTCGGCCTGGGAAAACTGCGGCCTGGAGCCTCGGGTCTGGGGTCTGGGTCCTGGGTTCTCGGGTCTGGGTAAACTGATTCCTGGTGCCTAGTGTTTGGGATATAGAATCGGGGCCTTGGGTCTGGGGTGGGGTCGGATAAAATGAAGCCTGAGGCCTGGGGCCTGGGGTTTGAGTAACCTGAGGCCTGGGGTCTGAGGTCTGAGGCCTGTGGTCTGTGTTCTAGGGTCTGGGTAAACTGAGGCCTGGGGCCTGGGTTTTGGTGTCCCAGGGCTGGGACCTAGGTTCTGGGTAAACTGCGGCCTGCTGTCTAGGGCCTGGGTAAACTGAGACCTGGGGCCTGGTGTCTGGTGTCTGGTGTCTGGGGATTGAGGCCTTGGGTCGGGGCCTGGGGTCTGGGATCTGGGTAAACTGAGGCCTGGGGCCTGGGGCCTGGGTTATGGGGCCTGAAGCCTGGGAAACCTGAGGCCTGGGATCTGGGATCTGGGGCTTGGGTAAACAGAGGCCTGGGGCCTTGGTTCTGGGGACTTGGTAAACTGAGGCCTGGGGCCTGGGGACCGGTGTGTGTGGCCTAAGGCCTGGGTAAACTGAGGCTTGTGTTCTGGGTCCTGGGGCCTCAGGCATGGGAAAACTGAGGACTGGTGCCTGGGGTCTGGGGCCTGGGGCCTGGGGCCTGGGGCCTGAAGCCTGTTAAAATGAGGCATTAGGCCTGGGTCTGGGGCCTGGGTAAACTGAGGCCTGGGGCCTGGGTTCTGGGGTCTGGGGCCTGAGGACTGGGCCCTGGGGCCTGGGGTCTGGGGCCTGGTGCTTCGGGTTTGTGGCCTGAGTAAACTGTGGCCTGGGACCTGGGTTCTGGAGTCGGGGGCCTGAGGTGGGTAAACTGAAGCCTGGGGTCTCGGGCCTTGCAAACTGAGGCCAGGGTTCTGGGGCCTGGGTAAACTGAGGCCTGGGTCCTGGGTCCTGGGACCTGGGGCCTGAGGCCTGGGAAAACTGAGGCCTGGGCATGAGGTCTTGGGACTGGGTAAACTGAGGCCTGGGGCCCTGGGTCTGGGGACTGGGTAAATTGAGGACTGGGGCCTGGTGTCTGAGGTCTGGGTCCTGAAGTCTGGTAAACTGATGCCGGGGTCTGGGGCCTGGGTAAACTGAGACCTGGGATCTGGGGTCTGGGGTCTGGGGCCTGAGATCTGGGTACATTGAGTCCTGGGGTCTGGGGCCTGGGTAATCTGATGCCTGGGCTCCGTGGCCTGGGTAAACTGAGGCCTGGGGCCTGTGGTTTGGGTTGGGTAAACTGAGGCCTGGGGCGTGGGGTCTGGGCCCTGAGTAAACTGAGGCCTGGGGACTGGGGCCTGGTTAAACTGGGGCCTTGGCCATGGGGTCTGGGCCCTGAGTAAACTGAGGCCAGGGGACTGGGGCCTGGATCAACTGGGGCCTTGGCCATGGGGTCTGGGGTCTGGCCCTGAGGTCTGGGACGTGGGGTCTGGGGCCTGGTTATAGTGAGGCCTGGGGCCTGGGACTTGGGTCTGGGGCCTGAAGCCTGGGTTCTCGGGCCTGGGTAAACTGAGGCCCGGGCGTTGGGTCGGGGTCTGGGACTGAGGCCTAGGTAAACTGAGGCCTGGTGCCTGTGGTCTAGAGCCAGGGTAACCTGAGGCCTGGGGCCTCGGGTCTGGAGGCTGGGGCCTGAGCCCTGGGTAAACTGAGGCCTGGGTTCTGTGACCTGCGTACACTGAGGCCTGGGATCTGGGTTCTCTGGCCTGAGGCCTGGGTAAACTGAGGCCTAGGGCCTGGGGTCTGGGGCCTGGGTAAACTGAGGCCTGGGGCCTGGGGTCTAGGGCATGGGGTCTTTTAAACTGAAGCCTGGGGCCTGGGGTCTGATATCTGGGGCCTGATGCCTGGGGCCTGGGGTCTAGGGTGTTGAGCAGGAGGCCTGAGTAAACATAGGTCTGGGGCCTGAAGCCTGTGTTCTGTGGCCTTAAGCCGTGGTTGTTGGGCCTGGATAAACTGAGGCCTGGGGCCTCAGGTCTGGTGTCTCGGTCCTGGGTTCTCAGGTCTGGGTAAACTGAGTCCTCGCGCCTAGGATTCGGGGTATAGAATCGGGGCCTGGGGTCTGGCGTTGGGTTGGGGTAAACTGAAGCCTGAAGCCTGGGGTCTGGGGTTTGGGTAAACTGAGGCCTGGGTTCTGAGGTCTGGGGCCTGTGGTATGTGTTCTAGGGTCTGGGTAAACTGAGGCCTGGCGCCTGGGTTCTGGGGTCTGGGGACAAGGGACTTGGGTCTGGGTAAACTACGGCCTGCTGTCTAGGGCCTGGGTTAACTGAGGCCTGGGGCCTGGTGTTTGGTGTCTGGGGTTGAGGCCTGGGGCCTGGGCTCTAGGGTTTGGGGTCTGGGCCTTGAGGCCTGGGGTCTGGGGCCTGGGTAAACTGAAGCCTGGGATATGGGATCTGGGGTCTGAGTCCTGAGGCCTGTGTAAACTAAGGACTTCGGCCTGTGTAAACTAAGGACTTCGGCCTGGTTAAACTGAGGTCTGGGGCCTGGAGTCTGGGGTGTGTGGCCTGAAGCTCGGGTAAACTGAGGCCTTGGGTTCGGGCCTGGGTAAACCGAGGCCTGGGGCCTCGGGTCTGGGGTCTGCGGCCTGACTCCTTGGTAAACTGACACCTGCAGTCTGGTGCCTGGGTAAACTGAGGCCTGAGGTCTGGGGTCGGTGGCTCAGGCTTGGGTAAACTTAGGCCTGGGGTCTGGGTCCTGGGTAAACACCGTCCCGTGGCCTGGGCCTGGGGTTTTGGTCCTCGTAAACTGAGGCCTGTGGTCTGGGGCCTGGGGTCTGAGTAAACTGTGGCCTTGGCGATGGGGTCTGTGGTCTTGGCTGTGAAGCATGGGTAAACTGAGGCCTGGGGCGTGGGATCTGCAGTCTGGTTAAACTGATGCCTGTGGCCTGTTACTTGGGTTTGGGGCCTGAGACCTGAATAAACTGAGGCCTTATGCCTGGGTTCTGGGGCCTAAGGCCTGGGGTCAGGGGCCTGGGTAAACTGAGGCCTGGGGCCTGGGGTCTGGGCCCTGAGTAAACTGAGGCCTGGGGTCTGTGTCCTGGATAAACTGTGGCCTTGGCCATGGGGTCTGGGGTCTGAGGCCTAGGGCCAGGGGTCTGGGTAAACAGAGCTCTGGGGCCGGGGGTGTGAGGCCTGAGGCCTATTGAAACTGTGGCCTGCTGCCTGGGGTCTGGGGACTTATGACTGGGTAAACTGAGGCCTGGGGTCTGGGGTCTGGGTAAACTGAGGCTTGGGGCCTGGAGCCTGGTGTCTGGGGCCTGAGGCCTAGGTAAACTGAGGCCCGAGGTGTGGGGCCTGGGATAACTGAGGCCTGGAGCCTGGGGTCTGGGGCTGGAGGCATGCATAAACTGAGGCCTGGGGCATGGGGTCTGGGACCTGGGTTAACTGAGGACTGGGGCCTGGTGTCTGGGGTCTAGGGCCTGGGGTCGGGGGCCTGGGGTCTGGGGCCTGAGGCATGAGGCCCGGTTAAACTAAGGCCAGGGACCTGGGGTCTGGGGCCTGGGTAAACTGAGGCCTGGGAATGGGGCCTGGGTAATCTGAGGTCGGTTGCCTGGGGACTGGGGTCTGGGGCCTGAGGCCTGGGTAAACTGAGGCCTGGGGCATTGGGACTGGGAACTGAGAAACTGAGGCCTGGAGCCTGGGTAAACTGAGGCCTGGCTCCTGGGTTCTGAGGTCCCGGGCCTGAGGCCCGGGGTCTGGGGCCTGGGGTTTGGGTAAACTGATGCCTGGTGTCTGGGGCCTGTGGTCTGGGGCCTGGGTAAACTGAGGCCTGGGGACTGGAGTCTGGGTTCTGTGTAATCTGAGGCCTCAGGAATGGGGTCTGGGGTCTGGGGTCTGGGGCCTGAGGCCTGGGGCCTGGGGTCAGTTTACATTCCCACTAACAATGAAGTCAGGTTTCCTTTTGGCCACATCCCCTCTAGCATTTGTTATTGTTAGTTTTCTTGATATAGGACATTCTTACTGGGGTGAGATGGAATCTCAATGTTGTTTGGATTTGCATTTCTTTTATGGCCAGTGATGTAGAGCACTTTTTCATATGTCTCTTGGCCATTCTCATTTCCTCATCAGAGAAGTCTCTTTTTAAGTCTTTAGCCCACTTGTTGAGAGGGCTATTGTTTCTTTGCGGATTTGTTTTTGAGGAATGTAATTTTTTTTCATTTTTATTATCAAACTGATGTACAGAGAGGTTACCATTTCATACGTTAGGCATGGGATACATTTCTTGTACTGTTTGTTACCTCGTCCCTCATAACTCTTCCTTCCTCTCCCTTTCCCTTTCCCCCATGAGGTGTTCAGTTCACTTACACCAAACAGTTTTGCAAGCATTGCTTTTGTAGTTGTTTGTCTTTTTTTACCCTGTGTCTCTCAATTTTGGTATTCCCTTTCAATTTCCTAGTTCTAATACCAGTATACACAGTTTCCAATATACTCAGATAAGATTACAGAGCTAGTGTAGGTACAACCACAGGAAGGTGATACAACAACATCATCAATAATAGAAGCTACAGATACACATGGGACTTTGAAAGTAGTTACAACTGTGATATAACAATTGTTTCCATAACATGGAGTTCATTTCAGTTAGCATCATCTTATGTGATCATAAGGGTATAGCTATTGGGCTCTTGTGATCCTCTGCTGTGACTTGCCTAAACCTGTACTAATTATTCCCAATAAGGGAGACCATAGAGTCCATGTTTCTTTGGGTCTGGCTCACTTCACTTAGTATAATTTTTTCCAAATCCTTCCATTTCCTTACAAATGGGGCAATGCCACTCTTTCTGATAGAGGCATAAAATTCCATTGTGTATATGTACCACCTTTTCCTGATCCATTCGTCTACTGAGGGGCATCTGGGTTGGTTCCAGATTCTCTCTATGACAAATTGTGCTGCGATGAACATTATTGTGCTGGTGGCATTACTGTGATTTTGTTTGTGGTCTTTTGGATAGATACCCAAAATTGGGGCTGCTGGGTCATAGGGGAGTTCTATATTTAGCCTTCTGAGGAATCTCCATACTTCTTGCCAGAGTGGCTGACCAGTTTACATTCCCACCAACAATGAAGTAGGGTTCCCTTTTGGCCACAACCCCCCCCCCCAACAATTGTTATTGTTAGTTTTCTTGATATATGACATTCTTACTGGGGTGAGATGGAATCTCAATGTTGTTTTGATTTGCATTTCTTTTATGTCCTTGGGTATGGGGTGGGGTGGGGGTAAACTGAAGCCTGAGGCCTGGGGCCTGGAGTTTGGGTAAACTGAGGCCTGGGGTCTGAGGTCTGGGGCCTGTTGTCTGTGGTCTAGGGTCTGGGTAAACTGAGGCCTGGCGCCTGGGTTCTGGGGTCCAGGGACTGGGGCCTGGTGTCTGGGTAAACTGCGGCCTGCTGTCTAGGGCCTAGATAAACTGAGGCATGGGGGCTGTGTACAGGGTAAACTGAGGCCTGGGGCTTGGGGTCTGGGGCCTGGGTTAACTGAGGATTGGGGCCTGATGTCTGGTGTCTGGGGCTTGAGGCCTGGGGCCTGGGGTCTGGGGTCTTGGATCTGGGTAAACTGAAGCCTGGGGTCTGGGGCCTGGGGCCTGGGTTCTGGGGCCTGAAGCCTGGGAAATGTGAGGCCTGGGATCTGGGATCTGGGGACTTGGTAAACTGAGGCCTGGGGCCTGGGGTCTGGGGTCTGGGGTTTGGGGCCTAGGGCCTGGGTAAAATGAGGCATTAGGCCTGGGGTCTGTGGCCTGCGTAAACTGAGGCCGGAGGTCTGGGGTTTGGGTAAACTGAGGCCTGGGGTCTGAGGTCTGGTGCCTGGAGTCTGGGTAAACTGAGGCCTGGTGCCTGGGTTCTGGGTATGGGGCTTGGGGTCTGGGGTCAGGGTTAACTGAGGCCTGGGGTCTGGGGTCTGCGGGCTGGGTCTGGGGCCTGGGGTCAGGAGTCTGGGGCCGGGGTTCTGGGGCCTATGTATAATGAGTCCTAGGGCTCGGGGTCTGGGTCTGGGGCTTGGGGTCTGGGGTCTGTGTTAACAGAGGACTGTGGCCTGTGTTCTGGGGTCCTGGTAAACTGAGTCCTTGGGCCTAGGGTTTGGGGTTTAGAATCGGTTTCTGAGGTGTGGGGTGGGGTCTGGGTAAACTGAAGCCTGAGGCCTGGGACCTGGGGTTTGCGTAAACTGAGGCCTGGATTCTAAGGTCTGTGGCCTGTCGTTTGTGGCCTAGGGTCTGGCTAAACTGAGGCCTGGGGCCTGGTTTCTGGGGTCCGGGGACTGGGGACTGAGGTCTGGGAAAACTGCGGCCTGCTGTCTAGGGCCTTGGTAAACTTAGGCCTATGGTCAGTGTCCTGGATTAACTGAGGCCTGGGGCCTGTTGTCTGGTGTCTGGGGTTGAGGCCTGGTGCCGGGGTCTAGGGTTTGGGGTCTGGGGCTTGAGGCCTGGGGTCTGGGGCCTGGGGTCTGGGATCTGGGGAAACTGAGGCCTGGGTCTGGGGGCCTGGATAAACTGCGGTCAGGGGCGTGGGGTCTGGTCCCTGAGTAAACTGAGGCCTGGGGGCTGGGGCCTGGATAAACTGTGGCCTTGGCCATGGGGTCTGGGGTCTGGGCCCTGAGGTCTAGGACGTGGTGTCTGGGGCCTGGTTATAATGAGGCCTGGGAACTGGGACTTGGGTTTGGGGCCCAGAACTGGGTAACTGAGGCCTGGGTTCTGTGACTTTGGTAAACTGAGGCCTGGGGTCTGCGGTCTTTGGCCTGAGGCCTAGGTAAACTGAGGCCTGGGGCCTGGGGTCTGGGGCCTGGGTAAAGTGAGGCCTGGGGCCTGGGGTCTAGGGCATGGGGTCTTTTAAAATGAAGCCTGTGGCCTGGGGTCTGATATCTGGGGCCTGATGCCTTGGGCCTGGGGTCTAGGGTGTTGAGCACGAGGCCAGAGTAAACATAGGTGTGGGGCCTATGGTCTGGGTTCTGGGGCCTGAGGGTTGGGGCCTGGGGTCCGCTTCCTGGGTAAACTGTGGGCTGGGGACTCGGGCCTGTGGTCAGGGGCCTGAGGCCTGGGTAAACTGAGGCCTGGGGCCTGGGGTCTGGGGTCTGGGGTCTGAGGCCTGGGTTCTGTGGCCTTAAGCCTGGGTTGTTTGGCCTGGGTAAACTGGGGCCTGCGGCCTTGGGTCTGGCGCCTGAGGTCTGATTAAACTGAGGCCTGATACCTGGGGTCGGGGACTTATGCCTGGGTAAACTGAGGCCTGGGTCTGGGGTCTGGGTACACTGAGGTTTGTGGCCTGGAGCCTGGCGTCAGGGAACTGAGGCCTGGGTAAACTGAGGCCCAAGGTGTGGGGCCTGGGAAAACTGAGGCCTGGGGCCTAGGATTTGAGGCCTGAGTATTGGGTAAACTGAGGCCTGGGGCCTGGGGTCTGGGGCCATAGGCCTGGGGTCTGGGGCCTGGGGTTTGGGGCTGGGGTTCAAGTAAACTGATGTCTGGTGTCTGGGGCCTGGGGTCTGGGTAAGGCCTGGGACCTGTGGTCTGGGTTCTGGGGCCTGAGGCCTGGGTAAACTGAGGCCTGGGTAAACTGTGGAATGGAGCCTCTGTTCCGGGATCTGGGGCCTGAGGACTAGGTATACTGAGGCCTTGTGTCTGGGGCCTGGGTAAACAGAGTCGCTTGGCCTGGGGCCTGGGTTTAGGGTAAACTGAGTCTGGGTGGCTGGGGTCTGAGGACTGGGGGCTGGAAACTTGGGCCTGGGTAAACTGAGGCCTTGGGCATGGGGTCTGGGGTGTGGAGCCTGAGCGCGGGTAAATTGAGGCCTGGGACCTGAGATCTGGGTGTGTGTAAACTGAGGCATGAGGCCTGGGGTCTGGGGCCTGGGTAAACTGAGGCCCGGTGCCTGGGTCTGGGTTCTGGGGCCTGAGGCCTGAGTAAACTGAGGCCTGGGGTTTGGGGCCTGGGTAAGCTGAGGCCTGGGGTCTGGGGTCTGGCTAAACTGAGGCCTTGGGCCTGGGGTATGGGGCCTGGGTAAACTGAGGCCAGTTGCCTGGGTCTGGGTTCTGGGGCCTGTGGCCAGGGTAAACTGGGGCCTGGGGTCTGGGTAAACTGCGGCCTGCTGTCTAGGGCCTGAGTAAACTGAGACCTTGGGCCTGGTGTCTGGTGTCTGGTGTCTGAGGTTAAGGCCTGGGTACTCCCGCCTAGGGTTTGGGGTCTGGAGCTTGAGGCCTGCGGTCTGGGGCCTGGGGTCTGGGATCTGGGTAAACTGAGGCCTGGGGCCTGGGGCCTGGGTTCTGGGGCCTGTAGCCTGGGAAACCTGAGGCCTGGGATCTAGGATCTGGGGCCTGGGTAAACTGAGGCCTGGGGCCTTGGTTCTGGGGACTTGGTAAACTGAGGCCTGGGGCCTGGGGACCAGGGCCTGTGCCTTAAGGCCTGGGTAATCTGAGGCCTGTGTTCTGGATCCTGGGGCCTCAGGCCTGGGTAAATTGAGGACTGGGGCCTGGGGTCTGGGGCCTGGGGTCTGGGGCCTGGGATTTGGGCCTGGGGCTGGGGCCTGTTAAAATGAGGCATTAGGCCTGGGTCTGGGGCCTGTGAAAACTGAGGCCTGGGGCCTGGGTTCTGGGGTCTGGGGCCTGAGGCCTGGGGCCTAGGGACTGGGGTCTAGGGCCTGGTGCTTGGGGTTTTTATCCTGGGTAAACTGTGGCCAAGGACCTAGGTTCTGGATTCGGGGGCCTGAGGTCTGGGTAAACTGAAGCGTGTGGTCTAGGGCCTTGGCAAACTGAGGCCAGGGGTCTGGGGCCTAGGTAAACTGAGGCCTGGGTCCTGGGGCCTGGGACCTGGGGCCTGAGGCCTGGGTAAACGGGGGCCTGGTGTCTCGGGTCTGGGGCCTGAAGTCTGGTAAACTGATGCTGATGTCTGGGCCCTGGGTAAACTGAGGCCTGGGGTCTGGGGTCTGGGGTCTGGGGTCTGGTGCCTGAGGTCTGGGTACACTGAGGCCTGGGGTCTGAGGCCTGGGAAAACTGATGCCTGGGCTCTGTGGCCTGGGTAAACTGAGGCCTGGGGCCTGTGATTTGCATAGTGGGTAAACTGAGGCCTGGGACGTGTGGTCTGGACCTTGTGTAAACTGAGGCCTGGGGCCTGGAGCCTGGGTTCTGGGACCTGAGCCCTTTGGTCTGGGGCCAGGGTCTTTGGGTCTGGGGCCTGGGTAAACTGAAACCTGGGACCTGGGGTCTGGGGTCTGGGGCCTAAGGTCTGGGTAAACTGAGGCCTGATGTCTAGGGCCTGGGTAAACTGAGGCCTGGGGCCTGGTACAAGGGTAAATTGAGGCTTGGGGCTTGTGGTCTGGGGGCTGGGTAAACTGAGTCCTGGGGCCTTGGGTTTGGGGTCTGGGGCCTAAGGTCTGGCTAAACTGATGCCGGGGTCTGGGGCCTGGGTAAACAGAGGCCTGGGGTCTGGGGTTGGGGTCTGGGGCCTGAGTCTGGGTACACTGAGGCCTTTGGTCTGTGGCCTGGGTAAACTGATGCCTGGGCTCTGGGGCCTGGGTAAACTGAGGCCAGGGGCGTGGGGTCTGGGCCCTGAGTAAACTGAGGCCTGGGGTCTGGGGAATGGATAGACTGTGGCCTTGGCCATGGGGTCCGGGGTCTGGGGCCTGAGGCCTGGGTTCTTGGGCCTGGATAAACTGAGGCCCGGAGCGTTGGGTGTGGGGTCTGGGACTGAGGCCTAGGTAAACTGAGGCCTGGTGCCTGTGGTCTAGAGCCAGGGTAACCTGAGGCCTGGGGCCTCGGGGCTGGGGGCTGGGGCCTGAGCCCTGGGTAAACTGAGGCCTGGGTTCTGTGACCTGGGTAAACTGAGGCCTGGGATCTGGGGTCTGTGGCCTGAGGCCTGGGTAAACTGAGGCCTAGGGCCTGGGGTCTGGGGCCTGGGTAAACTGAGGCCTGGGGCCTGGGGCCTAGGGCATGGGGTCTTTTCAACTGAAGCCTGGGGCCTGGGGTCTGATATCTGGGGTCTGATGCCTGGGGCCTGGGGTCTAGGGTGTTGAGCAGGAGGCCTGAGTAAACATAGGTCTGGGGCCTGAGGCCTGGGTTCTGTGGCCTTAAGCCGTGATTGTTGGGCCTGGATAAACTGAGGCCTGGGGCCTCAGGTCTTGTGTCCTGGTCCTGGGTTCTCGGGTCTGGGTAAACTAAGTCCTTGCGCCTAGGGTTCGGGGTATAGAATTGGGGCCTGGCTTCTGGCATGGGGTCGGTGTAAACTTAAGCCTGAGGCCTGGGGCCTGGGTTCTGAGGTCTGGGGCCTGTGGTCTGTGTTCTAGGGTCTGGGGAAACTGAGGCCAGGGCCTGGGTTCTGGGGTCTGGGGACAAGGGACTTGGGTCTGGGTAAACTGAGGCCTGCTGTCTAGGGCCAGGGTAAACTGAGGCCTGGGGCTTGGGTTCTGGGGCCTGAGTTAAGTAAGGCCTGGGGCCTGATGTTTGGTGTCTGGGGTTGAGGCCTGGGGCCTGGGCTCTAGGGTTTGGGGTCTGGGCCTTGAGGCCTGGGGTCTGGGGCCTGAGTCAACTGAAGCCTGGGACCTGGGATCTGGGGTCTGAGTCCTGAGGCCTGCGTAAACTAAGGACTCCGGCCTGGTTAAACTGAGGTCTGGGGCCTGGAGTCTGGGGTGTGTGGCCTGAAGCTCGGGTAAACTGAGGCCTTGGGTTGAGGCCTGGGTAAACTGAAGCCTGGGTTCTCGGGTCTGGGTAAACTGAGTCCTGGTGCCTGGGGTTGGGGCCTGGGTAAACCGAGGCCTGGGGCCTCGGGTCTGGGGTCTGCTGCCTGACTCCTTGGTAAACTGACGCCTGCGGTCTGGTGCCTGGGTAAACTGAGGCCTGAGGTCTGGGGTCGGTGGCTCAAGCTTGGGTAAACTTAGGCCTGGGGTCTGGGTCCTGGGTAAACAGCGTCCCCTGGCCTGGGCCTGGGGTTTTGGTCCTCGGTAAACTGAGGCCTGTGGTCTGGGGCCTGAGGCCTGGGTAAACTGAGGCCTGGGGCCTTGGGTCTGGGACCTGGTGAAACTCTGGTCTGGGGCCTGGGTAATCTGAGGCCTGGCTCCTGGGGTCTCGGGACTGGGGCCTGAGGCCTGGGGTTTGGGTAAACTGAGGCCTGGGGCCTGATGCCTGGGGTCTGAGTAAACTGAGGCCTGGGCACTGGGGTCTGGGGCCTGAGTCCTGAGAAAACTGAGGCCTGGGGCCTTATACCTGAGTCCTGAGATCTGGGTTATGGGTAAACTGAGACCTGGGGCCCTCGGTCTGGGGACTGGGTAAATTGAGGACTGGGGCCTGGTGTCTGGGGTCTGGGGCCTGAAGTCTGGTAAAGTGATGCCAGAGTCTGGGGCCTGGGTAAACTGAGGCCTGGGGTCTGGGGTCTGGGGTCTGGGGCCTGAGGTCTGGGTACACAGAGGCCTGGGGTCTGGGGCCTGGGTAAACTGATGCCTGGGCTCTGTGGCCTGGGTAAACTGAGGCCCGGGGCTTAGGGTCTGGGTTCTGGGACTGAGGCCTAGGTAAACTGAGGCCTGGTGCCTGTGGTCTAGAGCCAGGGTAACCTGAGGCATGGGGCCTCGGGTCTAGGGCTGGGGCCTGAGCCCTGGGTAAACTGAGGCCTGGGTTCTTTGACCTGGGTAAAGTGAGGCCTGGGGTCTGGGGTCTGTGTCCTGAGGCCTGCGCAAACTGAGGCCTGGGGCCTGGGGTCTGTCGTCTGGGTTAACTGAGGCCTTTGGTCTGGGGCACTGTGTCTGGGGCCTGAGGCCTGGGGCCTGGGGCCTGGGTAAACTGAGGCTTGGGGCCTTGGTTCTGGGGACTTGGTAAACTGAGGCCTGGGGCCTGGGTTGTGGGGTCTGGGGTCTGGGTTTGCGGCCTGGGTCCTGGGGCTTCTGTAAAATGAGGCATTAGGCCTGGAGTCTGTGGCCTGGGTAAACTGAGGCCGGAGGTCTGGCGTTTGGGTAAACTGAGGCCTGGGGTCTGAGGTCTGGTGCCTGGGGTCTGGGTAAACTGAGGCCTGGGGCCTGGGGTCTGGGTATGGGGCTTGGGGTCTGGGGTCTGGGTTAACTGAGGCCTGGGGCCTGGGATCTGCGGCCTGGTTCTGGGACCTGGGGTCAGGAGTCTGGGGCCGGGTTCTGGGGCCTATGTATAATGAGTCCTGGGGCCTGGGGTCTGGGTATAGGGCTTGGGGTCTGGGGTCTGTGTTAACGGAGAACTGGGGCCTGTGTTCGGGTGTTGGGGTAAACTAGGTCGTTGGGCCTAGGTTTTGGGGTTTAGAATCAGTTCCTAAGGTCTGGAGTGTGGTCTGGGTAAATGGAAGCCTGAGGCCTGGGACCTGGGGTTTGGGTAAACTGAGGCCTAGGTTCTAAGGTCTGTGGCCTGTCGTCTGTGGCCTAGGGTCTGCGTAAACTGAGGCCTGGGGCCTGGGTTTTGGGGTCTGGGGACTGGGGCCTGAGGTCTGGGTAAACTGCGGCCTGCTGTCTAGGGCCTTGGTAAACTTAGGACTAGGGTCTGTGTCCTGGGTTAACTGAGGCCCGGGGCCTTTTGTCTGGTTTCTGAGGTTGAGGCCTGGGCATTGGGGTCTAGGGTTTGGGGTCTGGGGCTTGAGGCCTGGGGTCTGGGTCCTGGGGCCTGAGTTCTGGGGCCTGAATCCTGTGAAATGTGAGGCCTGGGATCTGGGATCTGGGGCCTGGGTAAACTGAGGCCTGGGGACTTGGTTCTGGGGACTTGGTAAACTGAGGCCTGGGGCCTGGGGACCGGGGTCTGGGGCCTAAGGCCTGGGTAAACTGAGGCCTGTGTTCTGGGTCCTGGGGCCTCAGGCCTGGGTAAACTGAGGACCCGTGCCTGGGTTCTGGGGCCTAGGATTTGAAACCTGGGGACTGTTTAAAATGAGGCATTAGGCCTGGGGTCTGGGGTCTGGGAAAACTGAGGCCTGGGGCCTGGGTTCTTGGGTCTGGGGCCAGAAGACTGGGGCCTGAAGCCTGGGGTCTGGGGCCAGGTGCTTGGCGTTTGTGGCCACGGTAAACTGTGGCCTGGGACCTGGGTTCGGGAGTCGGGGGCCTGAGGTCTGGGTAAACTGAAGCCTGGGGTCTAGGGCCTTGGAAAACTCAGGCCAGTGGTCTGGGGCCTGGGTATACTGAGGCCGTGGGCCTGGGGCCTGGGACCTGGGGCCTGAGGCCTGGGGCCTGGGGTCTGTGGCCTGGGTCTGGGGCCTGGGGTCAGGAGTCTGGGGCCGGGGTTCTGGGGCCTATGTATGATGAGTCCTAGGGCCTGGGGTCTGGGTCTGGGGCTTGGGTTCTGGGGTCTGTGTTAAAGGAGGACTGGGGCCTGTGTTCTGGTTTCGGGGTAAACTGAATCCTTGTGCCTAGGGTTTGGGGTATAGAATCGGGGCCTGGGGACTGGGGTGAGGTTGGGGTAAACTGAAGCCTGAGTTCTGGGTCCTGGGGTTTGGGTAAACTGAGGCCTGGGTTCTGAGGTCTGGGGCCTGTGGTCTGTGTTCTAGGGTCTGGGTAAACTGAGGCCTGGGCCTGGGTTTTGGGGCCCGGGGACTGAGGCCTGGGGTCTGGGTAAACTTTGGCCTGCTGTCTGGGGCCTGGGTAAACTGAGGCCTGGGTCTTGGGGTCTGTAGGGGCCTGGTGTCTGGTGTCTGGGGTTGAGGCCTGGGGACTGGGGTTTAGGGTTTGGGGTCTGAGGCTTGAGGCCTGGGGTCTGGGGCCTGGGATCTGGGATCTGGGTAAACTGAGGCCTGGGTCCTGGGGCCTGGGTTCTGGGGCCTGAATCCTGGGAAATGTGAGCCTGGGATCTGGGATCTGGGGCCCGGGTAAAGTGATGCCTGGGGCCTTGGTTCTGGGGACTTGGTAAACTGAGGCCTGGGGCCTAAGGCCTGGGTAAACTGAGGCCTGTGTTCTGGGTCCTGTGTCCTCAGGCCTGGGTAAACTGAGGACTGGGACCTGGGGTCTGGTGCCTGGGATTTGGGGCTTGGGGCCTGGGGCCTGGGGTCTGGGGCCTGGGGTCTGGGGCCTGGGGTTCGGTTAAACTGATGTCTGGTGTCTGGGGCCCGGGGTCTGGGTAAGGCCTGGGACCTGGGGTCTGGGTTCTGGGGCCTGAGGCCTGGGTAAACTGAGGCCTGGGTAAACTGTGGAATGGTGTCTCTGTTCCGGGATCTGGGGCCTGAGGCCTGGGTAAACTGAGGCCTGGGTAAACTGTGGAATGGTGTCTCTGTTCCGGGATCTGGGGCCTGAGGCCTAGGTAAACTGAGGCCTGGTGTCTGGGGCCTGGGTAAACAGAGTCCCCTGGCCTGGGGCATGGGGTTAGGGTAAACTGAGTCTGGGTGCCTGGGGTCAGAGGACTGGGGGCTGGGACTTGGGCCTGGGTAAACTGAGGCCTTGGGCATGGGGTCTGGGGTGTGGAGCCTGAGCGTGGGTAAATTGAGGCCTGGGACCTGAGGTCTGGGTGTGTGTAAACTGAGGCATGAGGCCTGGGGTCTGGGGCCTGGGTAAACTGAGGCCTGGTGCCCGGGGTCTGAGGTGTGGGGCCTGAGCCTGGGTAAAATGAGTCCTGTTGCCTGGGGTCTGGGTATGGGTAAACTGAGGCCTAGTGCCTGGGGTCTGGGGTCTAGGGCATGGTGTTTAGGGCTTGGGGTCTAGGGTCTGGGGTCTGGGTAACCTGAGGCCTGGGGCCTCAGGTCTGGGGACTGGGGACTGAGGCCTGGCTAAACTGAGGCCTCGGTTCTCTGACCTGGGTAAATTGAGGTCTGGGGTCTGGGATCTGTGGCCTGAGGCCTGGGTAAACTGATGCCTGGGGTGTGGGGTCAGAAGCCTGGGTAAACTGAGGCCTGGGTCCTGGGGTCTAGGGCCTGGGGTCTGTTAAACTGAAGCCTGGGCCCTGGGGTCTGATATCTGGGGCCTATGACTGGTGCCTGTGGTCTAGGGTGTTGAGCACGAGGCCTGAGTAAACATAGGTGTAGCGCCTGGGGTCTGGGTTCTGGGGCCTGAGGGGTGGGGCCTGGGGTCTGTTGACTGGGTAAACCGAGGGTTGGGGCCTGGGGTCTGGGGTCTGGGGCCTGAAGCCTGGGTAACCTGAGGCATGGAGCCTGGGGTCTGGGGTCTGGGGCCTAAGGCCTGGGTTCTGTGGCCTTAAGCCTGGGTTGTTCAGCCTGGGTAATCTGAGGCCTGGGGCCTCGGGTCTGGGGTCTGGGTCCTGGGTTCTCGGGTCTGGATAAACGGAGTCCTCGCACCTAGGGTTTGGGGTATAGAATCAGGGCCTGGGGTCTGGGGTGGGGTTGGGGTAAACTGAAGCCTGAGGCCTGGGGCCTGGGGTTTGGGTAAACTGAGGCCTGGGTTCTGAGGTCTGGGGCCTGTGGTCTGTATTCTAGGGTCTGGGTAAACTGAGGCCTGGGGCCTGGGTATTGGGCCCGGGGACTGGGGCCTGGGGTCTGGGTAAACTGTGGCCTGCTGTCTGGGGCCTGGGTAAACTGAGGCCTGGGTCTTGGGGTCTGTAGGGGCCTGGTGTCTGGTGTCTTGGGTTGAGGCCTGGGGCGGGGTCTAGGGTTTTGTGGTCTGGGGCTTGAGGCCTGGGGTCTGGGTCCTGGGGTCTGGGATCTGGGTAAACTGAGGCCTGGGTCCTGGGGCCTGGGTTCTGGGGCCTGAATCCTTTGAAGCGTGAGGCCTGGGATCTGGGATCTGGGGCCTGGGTAAACAGAGGCCTGGGGCCTTGGTTCTGGGGACTTGGTAAACTGAGGCCTGGGGCCTGGGGACCGGGGTCTGGGGCCTAAGGCCTGGGTAAACTGAGGCCTGTGTTCTGGGTCCTGGGGCCTCAGGCCTGGGTAAACTGAGGACTGGGTCCTGAGGTCTGGGGCTTAGGATTTGAGACCTGGGGACTGTTTAAAATGAGGCATTAGGCCTAGGGTCTGGGGCCTGGGAAAACTGAGGCCTGGGGGCTGGGTTCTAGGGTCTGGGGCCTGAGGACTGGGGCCTGGGGCCTGGGGTCTGGGGCCTGGTGCTTGGGGTTTGTGGCCTGGATAAACTGTGGCCTGGGACCTGGGTTCTGGAGTTAGGGGCCTGAGGTCTGGGTAAACTGAAGCCTGGGGTCTAGGGCCTTGGCAAACTGAGGCCAGGGGTCTGGGGCTGGGTAAACTTAGGCCTTGGGCCTGGAGCCTGGGACCTGGGGCCTGAGGCCTGGGTAAACTGAAGCCTGGGTCTGAGGTCTGGGGCCTGGGTAATCTGAGGCCTGGGGCCCTGGGTCTGGGGACTGGGTAAATTGAGGACTGGGGCCTGGGGTCTGGGGTCTGGGGCCTGAGGTCTGGTAAATTTATGCTGGGATCTGGGGATTGGGTAAACTGATGCCTGAGGCCTGGGGTCTGGGGTCCGGGGCCTGAGGTCAGGGTACACTGAGGCCTGGGGTCTGTTGCCTGTGTAAACAGATCCTGGGCTCTGTGGTCTGGGTAAACTGAGGCCTGGTGCCTGGGTTTTGGGTCCTGGGTAAACTGAGGCCTGGGACGTGTGGTCTGGACATTGGGTAAACTGAGGCCTGGGGCCTAGAGCCTGGGGTCTAGGACCTGAGCCCTGTGGTCTAGGGGCTGGGGCCTTGGGTCTGGGGCCTGGGTAAAGTGAAACCTGGGACCTGGGGGTCTTGGTTATGGGGCCTAAGGTCTGGGTAAACTGAGGCCTGCTGTCTAGGGCCTGGTTAAACTGAGGCCTGGGGTCTGGGTCGAGGGTAAATTGAGGCTTGGGGCTTGTGGTCTGGGGACTGGGTTAAATGAGGCCTGGGGCCTGGGGTTGGGGTCTGGGGCCTGAGGTCTGGGTACACTGAGGCCTTTGGTCTGGGGCCTGGGTAAACTGATGCCTCGGCTCTGGGGCCTGGGTTAACTGAGGCCTGGGGCCTGCTTTCTGGGTCCTGGATAAACTGGGCCTGGGATCTGGGATCTCTTGGTTCTGGGGACTTGGTAAACTGAGGCCTGGGGCCTGGGGACCGGGGTCCGGGGCCTAAATCCTGGGTAAACTGTGGCTTGTGTTCTGGGTCCTGTGTCCTTAGGCCTGGGTAAATTGAGGACTGGGACCTGGGTTCTGGTGCCTGGGATTTGGGGCTTGGGGCCTGGTGCCTGTGTAAAATGAAGCATTAGACCTGGGGTCTGGGGCCTGGGTAAACTGAGGCCTGGGGCCTGGGTTCTGGGGTCTGGGGCCTGAGGACTGGGGCCAGGGGCCTGGGGTCGGGGTCCTGGGGCTTGGGGTTTGTGGCCACGGTAAACTGTGGCCTGGGACCTGGGTTCTGGAGTCTGGGGCCTGAGGTCTGGGTAAACTGAAGCATGTGGTCTAGGACCTTGGCAAACTGAGGCCAGGGGTTTGGGGCCTGGGTAAACTGAGGCCTGGGGCCTGGGGCCTGGGACCTGGGGCCTGAGGCCTGGGTAAACTGAGGCCTGGGGTCTGAGGTCTGGGGTCTGTGGTCTGTGGTCTAAGATCTGGGTAAACTGAGGCCTGGGGCCTGGTTTTGGTGTCCGGGGACTGGGGCCTGTGGTCTGGGTAAACTGCGGCCTGCTGTCTAGGGCCTGGGTAAACGGAGACCTGGGGCTTGGAGTCTGGGGCCTGGGTTAACTGAGGCCTGGGGCCTGGTGTCTGTGGTCTGGGGTTGAGGCCTGGGGACTGGGGTCTAGGGTTTGGGGCCTGGGGCTTGAGGCCTGGGGTCTGGGGCCTGGGGTCTGGGATCTGGGTCCTGAAGCCTGGGAAATGTGAAGCCTGGGATCTGGGATCTAGGGCCTGGGTAAACTGAGGCCTGAGGCTCGTGGACCGGGGTCTGGGGCCTGAGGCCTGGGTAAACTGAGTCCTGTTTTCTGGGTCCTGGGGCCTCAGGCCTGGGTAAACTGAGGCCTGGGGCCTGTGGTCTGGGGCCTGGGGTTTGGGGCCTGGGGCTGGGGCCGGTGTAAAATGAGGCATTAGGCCTGGGGTCTGTTGCCTGGGTAAACTGAGGCCTGGAACCTGGGTTCTGGTTTCTGGGGCCTGAGGTTTTAGTAAACTGAGGCCTCGGTTCTAGGGCCTGGGAAAACTGAGGCCTGTGGCCTGGGTTCTAGGGCCTGGGTTAACTGAGGCCTTGTGTCTGGGTTATGGTGTCTGGGGCCTGAGGCCCGTGGCCTAGGGTCTGGGGGCCGGGGCTTGACCAGTGGGGCCTGGGGTCTGAGGCCCGGGGCTTGAGGTCTGGGGCCTGGGGACTGGGGCCTGGGTAAACTGAGGCCTGGGCCCTGGAGTCTGAGGATTGGGGCCTCGGGTCTGAAGCCTGGGTCTACTGAGGCCTTGCGCCTGGGGTCTGGGGTGTGGGGCCTGAGCCAGGGTAACCTGAGGCCTGGGGCCTGGGGATGGGGTCTGGGGCCTGAGGCCTGGGTTCTGTGGCCTTAAGCCTGGGTTGTTGGGCCTGGGTAAACTTAGGCCTGTGTTCTGGGGCCTGGGGCCTCAGTCTTGGGTAAACTGAGGCCTGGGGCCTGGTGTCTGGAGTCTGGGTCCTGAGACCTGGGGCCTGCTGTGTGGTACACTGAAGCCTGGGGCCTGGGGTCTGGTATCTGAGGCCGGATGCCTTGGGCCTGGGGTCTAGGGTGTTGAGCAGGAGGCCTGAGTAATCATAGGCCTGGGGCCTGGGCTCTGGGTTCTGGGGCCTGAGGGGTGGGGCCTGGGTTCTGCTGACTGGGTAAACTGAGGGCTGGGGCCTCAGGTCTGGGGTCTGGGGCCTGATGCCTGGGTAACCTGAGGCCTGGGGCCTGGGGTCTGGGGTCTGGGGCCTGAGGCCTGGGTTGTTGGGCCTGGGTAAACTGAGGCCTGGGGCCTCGGGTCTGGGGTCTGGGTCCTGGGTTCTCGGGTCTGGGTAAACTGAGTCCTCGCGCCTAGGGTTTGGGGTATAGAATCGGGGCATGGGTCTGGGGTGAGGTCGGGGTAAACTGAAGCTTGAGGCCTGGGGCCTGGGGTTTGGTAAACTGAGGCCTGGGTTCTGAGGTCTGGGGCCTGTGGTCTGTGGTCTTGGGTCTGGGTAAACTGTGGCCTGGAGCCTGGGTTCTGGGGTCTGGAGACTGGGGCCTGGGGTCTGGGTAAACTGCGGCCTGCTGTCTAGTGCCTGGGTAAACTGAGACCTGCGGTCTGAGTCCTGGGTTAACTGAGGCCTTGGGCCTGGTGTCTGGTGTCTGGGGTTGAGGCCTGGGGAGTGGGTTCTAGGGTTTGGTGTCTGGGGCTTGAGGCCTGGGGCTTGGGGTCTGGGGTCTGGGATTTGGGGCCTAGGGCCTGGGGACTGTGTAAAATGAGGCATGAGGCCTGGGGTCTGTGGCCTGCGTAAACTGAGGCCGGAGGTCTGGGGTTTGGGTAAACTGAGGCCTGGGGTCTGAGGTCTGGTGCCTGGAGTCTGGGTAAACTGAGGCCTGGTGCCTAGGTTCTGGGTATGGGGCTTGGGGTCTGGGGTCTGGGTTAACTGTGGCCTGGGACCTGGGGTCTGCGGCCTGGGTCTGGGACCTGGGGTCAGGAATCTGGGGCCGGGGTTCTGGGGCCTGTGTATAATGAGTCCTGGGGCCTGGGGTCTGGTTCTAGGGCTTGGGGTCTGGGGTCCATGTTAACGGAGGACTGTGTTTGTGTTCTGGGGTCCGGGTAAACCGAGTCCTCGGGCCTAGCGTTTGGGGTTTAGAATCGGGGCCTGGGGTCTGGGGTGGGGTCGGGGTAAAATGAAGTCCGAGTTCTGGGGCCTGGGGTTTGGGTAAACTGAGGCCTGGGGTCTGAGGTCAGGCTTGTGGTCTGTGGCCTAGGGTCTGGGTAAACTGAGGCCTGGGGCCTGGTTTCTGGGGTCCGGTGCCTGGGGCCTGAGGTCTGGGAAAACTGCGGCCTGCTGTCTAGGGTCTTGGTAAACTTAGGCCTAGGGTCTGTGTCCTGGGTTAACTGAGGCCTGGGGCCTGTTGTCTGGTGTCTGGGGTTGAGGCCTGGTGCCGGGGTCTAGGGTTTGGGTTCTGGGGCTTGAGGCCTGGGGACAGGAGCCTGGGGTCTTGGATCTGGGTAAACTGAGGCCTGGCTCCTGGGGCCTGGGTTCTGGGGCATAAATCCTGTGAAATGTGAGACCTGGGATCTGGGGCCTGGGTAAACTGAGGCCTGGGGCCTTGGTTTTGGGGACTTGGTAAACTGAGGCCTGTGGCCTGGGGACTGAGGTCTGGGGCCTAAGGCCTGGGTAAACTGAGGCCTGAGTTCTGAGTCCTGGTGCCTCTGGCCTGGGTAAACTGAGGCCTGGTGTCTGGGGCCTGGGTTCTGAGGTCTGGGGCCTGAGGACTGGGGCCTGGGGAATTTGGTCTGGGGCCTGGTGCTTGGGGTTTGTGGCCTGGGTAAACTGTGGCCTGGGACCTGTGTTCTGGAGTCTGGGGTTTGAGGTCAGGGTAAATTGAAGCCTGGGGTCCAGGGCCTTGGCAAACTGAGGCCAGGGGTCTGGGGCCTGGGTAAATTGAGGCCTAAGGCCTGGGGCCTGGGGCCTGGGGCCTGAGGCCTGGGTAAACTAAGGCCTGGGCCTGAGGTCTAGGGACTGGGTAAACTGAGGCCTGGGCCCTGGTTCTGGGGATTGTGTAAATTGAGGACTGGGGCCTGGGGCCTGGGGTCTGGGGCCTGAGGTCTGGTAAACTGATGCCATAGTTTGGGGCCTGGGTAAACTGAGGCCTGGGGCCTAGGGTCTGGGCTCTGGGGCCTGGTAAACTGATGTCTGGGGCCTGGGGTGTGGTATCTGGGGCCTGTTGCCTGGGGCCTGGGGTCTAGGGTGTTGACCACGAGGCCTGAGTAAACATAGGCCGGGGGCCTGGGGTCTGGGTTCTGGGGCCTGAGGGGTGGGGCCTGGGATTTGCGGACTGATTAAACTGAGGCATGGGGCCTCATTTCTGGGGTCTGGGGCCTGAGGCCTGGGTAACCTGAGGCCTGGGGCCTGGGGATGGGGTCTGGGGCCTGAGGCCTGGGTTCTGTGGCCTTAAGCCTGGGTTGTTGGGCCTGGGTAAACTTAGGCCTGTGTTCTGGGGCCTGGGGCCTCAGTCTTGGGTAAACTGAGGCCTGGGGCCTGGTGTCTGGAGTCTGGGTCCTGAGACCTGGGGCCTGCTGTGTGGTACACTGAAGCCTGGGGCCTGGGGTCTGGTATCTGAGGCCGGATGCCTTGGGCCTGGGGTCTAGGGTGTTGAGCAGGAGGCCTGAGTAATCATAGGCCTGGGGCCTGGGCTCTGGGTTCTGGGGCCTGAGGGGTGGGGCCTGGGTTCTGCTGACTGGGTAAACTGAGGGCTGGGGCCTCAGGTCTGGGGTCTGGGGCCTGATGCCTGGGTAACCTGAGGCCTGGGGCCTGGGGTCTGGGGTCTGGGGCCTGAGGCCTGGGTTGTTGGGCCTGGGTAAACTGAGGCCTGGGGCCTCGGGTCTGGGGTCTGGGTCCTGGGTTCTCGGGTCTGGGTAAACTGAGTCCTCGCGCCTAGGGTTTGGGGTATAGAATCGGGGCATGGGTCTGGGGTGAGGTCGGGGTAAACTGAAGCTTGAGGCCTGGGGCCTGGGGTTTGGTAAACTGAGGCCTGGGTTCTGAGGTCTGGGGCCTGTGGTCTGTGGTCTTGGGTCTGGGTAAACTGTGGCCTGGAGCCTGGGTTCTGGGGTCTGGAGACTGGGGCCTGGGGTCTGGGTAAACTGCGGCCTGCTGTCTAGTGCCTGGGTAAACTGAGACCTGCGGTCTGAGTCCTGGGTTAACTGAGGCCTTGGGCCTGGTGTCTGGTGTCTGGGGTTGAGGCCTGGGGAGTGGGTTCTAGGGTTTGGTGTCTGGGGCTTGAGGCCTGGGGCTTGGGGTCTGGGGTCTGGGATTTGGGGCCTAGGGCCTGGGGACTGTGTAAAATGAGGCATGAGGCCTGGGGTCTGTGGCCTGCGTAAACTGAGGCCGGAGGTCTGGGGTTTGGGTAAACTGAGGCCTGGGGTCTGAGGTCTGGTGCCTGGAGTCTGGGTAAACTGAGGCCTGGTGCCTAGGTTCTGGGTATGGGGCTTGGGGTCTGGGGTCTGGGTTAACTGTGGCCTGGGACCTGGGGTCTGCGGCCTGGGTCTGGGACCTGGGGTCAGGAATCTGGGGCCGGGGTTCTGGGGCCTGTGTATAATGAGTCCTGGGGCCTGGGGTCTGGTTCTAGGGCTTGGGGTCTGGGGTCCATGTTAACGGAGGACTGTGTTTGTGTTCTGGGGTCCGGGTAAACCGAGTCCTCGGGCCTAGCGTTTGGGGTTTAGAATCGGGGCCTGGGGTCTGGGGTGGGGTCGGGGTAAAATGAAGTCCGAGTTCTGGGGCCTGGGGTTTGGGTAAACTGAGGCCTGGGGTCTGAGGTCAGGCTTGTGGTCTGTGGCCTAGGGTCTGGGTAAACTGAGGCCTGGGGCCTGGTTTCTGGGGTCCGGTGCCTGGGGCCTGAGGTCTGGGAAAACTGCGGCCTGCTGTCTAGGGTCTTGGTAAACTTAGGCCTAGGGTCTGTGTCCTGGGTTAACTGAGGCCTGGGGCCTGTTGTCTGGTGTCTGGGGTTGAGGCCTGGTGCCGGGGTCTAGGGTTTGGGTTCTGGGGCTTGAGGCCTGGGGACAGGAGCCTGGGGTCTTGGATCTGGGTAAACTGAGGCCTGGCTCCTGGGGCCTGGGTTCTGGGGCATAAATCCTGTGAAATGTGAGACCTGGGATCTGGGGCCTGGGTAAACTGAGGCCTGGGGCCTTGGTTTTGGGGACTTGGTAAACTGAGGCCTGTGGCCTGGGGACTGAGGTCTGGGGCCTAAGGCCTGGGTAAACTGAGGCCTGAGTTCTGAGTCCTGGTGCCTCTGGCCTGGGTAAACTGAGGCCTGGTGTCTGGGGCCTGGGTTCTGAGGTCTGGGGCCTGAGGACTGGGGCCTGGGGAATTTGGTCTGGGGCCTGGTGCTTGGGGTTTGTGGCCTGGGTAAACTGTGGCCTGGGACCTGTGTTCTGGAGTCTGGGGTTTGAGGTCAGGGTAAATTGAAGCCTGGGGTCCAGGGCCTTGGCAAACTGAGGCCAGGGGTCTGGGGCCTGGGTAAATTGAGGCCTAAGGCCTGGGGCCTGGGGCCTGGGGCCTGAGGCCTGGGTAAACTAAGGCCTGGGCCTGAGGTCTAGGGACTGGGTAAACTGAGGCCTGGGCCCTGGTTCTGGGGATTGTGTAAATTGAGGACTGGGGCCTGGGGCCTGGGGTCTGGGGCCTGAGGTCTGGTAAACTGATGCCATAGTTTGGGGCCTGGGTAAACTGAGGCCTGGGGCCTGGGGTCTGGGGTCTTGGGCCAGAGGTCTGGGTACACTGAGGCCGGCTGTCTAGGCCCTGGGTAAACTGTGGTCTGGGCTGTGGGTCAAGGGTAAACTGAGGCCTGGGGCTTGAGTTCTGGGACCTGGGTTAACTCAGGCCTGGGGCCTGGGTTCTGTGGTCTGGGGCCTGAGGCCTGGGTTCTGGGGCTTTAAGCGTGGGGTCTTGGACCTTGGTAAACTGAGTCCTGGGGCCTCGGATCTGGGGTCTGTGGCCTGAGATGTGGGTACACTGAGACCTTTGGTCTGGGACCTGGGTAAATTGATGCCTGGGCTCTGGGGCCTTGGAAAACTGTGGCCTGGGGCCTGAGGTCTGGGTCCTGGGTAAACTCAGGCCTGTGGCGTGGGGTCTGGGCCCTGAGAAAACTGAGGCCTGGGGTCTGGGGCCTGAATAAACTGTGGCCTTGGCCATGCGGTCTGGGTTCTGGGCCCTGAGGACTGGGACGGGGGTCTGGGGCCTGGTTATAGTGAGGCCTGGGGCCTGGGTCTTGGGTCTGGGGCCTGAGGCCTGGGGTCTGGGGCCTGGGTAAACTGAGGCCCAGGGCTTTGGGTCTGGGGTCTGGGACTGAGGCCTAGGTAAACTGAGGCCTGGGTTCTGTGACCTGGGTAAACTGAGGCCTGGGGTCTGGGGTCTGTGGCCTGAGGCCTGGGCAAACTGAGGCCTGGTGCCTGGGATCTGGCAGCTGGGTTAACTGAGGCCTTGGTTCTTGGGTATGGTGTCTTAGGCCTATGGCCTTTGGCCTGGGGCCTGGGGGCCGGTGCTTGAGGCCTGGGTTCTGTTGTCTGGGGGCTGGGGCTTGAGGTCTGAGGCCTGGGGACTGGGACATGGATAAATTGAGGCCTGGGACTGAGGGCTGAGCCTTGGGTAAACTGAGGCCTGGGTCCTGGGTTCTGAGGACTAGGGCCTTGGGTCTGGGTCCTGGGTCAACTGAGGCCTCGGGCCTGGGGTCTGTGGTGTAGCGACTGAGACTGGGTAAACTGAGGCCTTGGGCCTGAGGTCTGGGTGTGGGTAAACTGAGGCCTGGGGCCGTGGGTCTGGGGCCTTGGTAAACTGAAGCCTGTTGCCTGGGGTCTGGGGTCTCGGGCCTTAGGCCTGGGTTAACTGAGGCCTGGGGTCTGGGGTCTGGGTCTGAGACCTGGGGCCTGGGGCCTGGGTTCTAGGGCCTGGAGTCTGGTAAACTGAAGCCTGGTGCCTGGGGTCTGGTATCAGGGGCCTGGTGCCTGGGGCCTGGTGTCTAGGGTGTTGAGCAAGAGGCCTGAGTAAACTTAGGCCTGGAGCCTGGGGTCTGGATTCTGGGGCCTGAGGGGTGTGGCCTGGGGTCTGCGGACTGGGGCCTTGGGTCTGGGGTCTGGGACCTGGATAAACAGTGGCCTTGGCCATGGGGTCTGGGGTCTTGGCCCTGAGACATGGGTAAACTGAGGCCTGGGGCCTGGGGTCTAGGTCCTGGGTAAACTGAGGCCTGGGGCATGGGATCTGCGTTCTGGTTAAACTGATGCCTGTGGCCTGTTACTTGGGTTTGGGGCCTGAGACATGGATAAACTGAGGCCTTATGCCTGGGTTCTGATGCCTAAGGCCTGGGGTCGGGGGCCTGGGTAAACTGAGGCCTGGGGCCTGGGGTCTGAGTAAACTGAAGCCTGGGCTCTGGGGCCTGGGTATCCTGAGGCCTGGGGCCTCGGGTCTGGGGTCTGGGGCCTGAGCCTTGGGTAAAATGAGGCTTGGTGTGTGTGGCCTGGGTAAACTTAGGCCAGGGCCTGGGGTCTGAGACCCGAGGCATGAGGCCCGGTTAAACTGAGGCCAAGGACCTGGGGTCTGGGGCCTGGGTAAACTGAGGCCTGGGGATGGGGTCGGAGGCCTGAGGCCTGGGAAAACTGAGGCCTGGGGTCTGGGGCCTGGGTAATCTGAGGTCCGTGGCCTGGGGACTGGGGTCTGGGGCCTGAGACCTGGGTAAACTGAGGCCTGGGGCATTGGGACTGGGAACTGAGAAACTGAGGCCTGGAGCCTGGGTAAACTGAGGCCTGGGGACTGGAGTCTGGGTTCTGTGTAATCTGAGGCCTCGAGCATGGGGTCTTGGGTCTGGGGCCTGAGGCCTGAGGCCTGGGGTCAGTTTACATTCCCACCAACAATGAAGTCAGGTTTCCTTTTGGCCACATCCCCTCTAGCATTTGTTATTGTTAGTTTTCTTGATATAGGACATTCTTACTGGGGTGAGATGGAATCTCAATGTTGTTTGGATTTGCATTTCTTTTATGGCCAGTGATGTAGAGCACTTTTTCATATGTCTCTTGGCCATTCTCATTTCCTCATCAGAGAAGTCTCTTTTTAAGTCTTTAGCCCACTTGTTGAGAGGGCTATTGTTTCTTTGCGGATTTGTTTTTGAGGAATGTAATTTTTTTAAGTTTTTATTATAAAACATATGTACAGAGAGGTTACAGTTTCATACATTAGGCATTGGATACATTTCTTGTACTGTTTGTTACCTTATCCCTCATATCCCCCTTCCCCCTCCCCCTTCCCCCCCTGAGGTGTTCAGTTCACTTACACTATACAGTTTTGCAAGTATTGCTTTTGTTGTTGTTTCTCTTATTTTACCCTGTGTCTCTCAATTTTGGTATTCCGAATTCTAATACCAGTATACACGGTTTCCAATATACTCAGATAAGATTACAGAGATAGTGTAGATACAATCCAAGAAGGTGATACAAGAACATGATCAACAGTATAAACTACAGATACACATGGAATGTTGAAAGTAGTTACAACTGTGATATAACAATCATTTCCATAAAATGGAGTTCATTTCACTTAGCATCATCTTATGTGATCATAAGGGTATAGCTATTGGGCTCTTGTGATCCTCTGCTGTGGCTTGCCTAAACCTGTGCTAATTATTCCCAATAAGGGAGACCATAGAGTCCATGTTTCTTTGGGTCTGGCTCACTTGACTTAGTATAATTTTTTCAAAGTCCTTCCATTTCCTTACAAATGGGGCAATGTCATTCTTTCTGATAGAGGCATAAAATTCCATTGTGTGTATGTACCACATTTTCCTGATCCATTCGTCTACGGAGAGGCATCTGGGTTGGTTCCAGATTCTCGCTATGACAAATTACGCTGTAAAGAACATTGTTGTGCTGGTGGCTTTACTGTGATTTTGTTTGTGGTTTTTTGGATAGATACCCAAAAGTGGGGTTGGTGGGTCATAGGGGAGTTCTACATTTAGCCTTCTGAGGAATCTCCATACTGCTTGCCAGAGTGGCTGAACCAGTTTACATTCCCACCAACAATGAAGTAGGGTTCCTTTTTGGCCACATCCCCTCCAACAACTGTTACTATTAGTTTGTGTTTTTTTGTTTTGTTTTTTTTTGGCCAGTCCTGGGGCTTGGACTCAGGGCCTGAATACTGTCCCTGGCTTCTTTTTGCTCAAGGCTAGCACTCTGCCACTTGAGCCACAGCGCCACGTATGGCCATTTTCTGTATATGTGGTGCTGGGGAATCGAACCCAGGTCCTCATGTATATGAGGCAGGCACTCTTGCCACTAGGCCATATCCCCAGCCCCTGCTGTTAGTTTTCTTGATATATGACATTCTTACTGGGGTGAGATGGAATCTCAATGTTGTTTGGATTTGCATTTCTTTTATGGCCAGTGATGTAGAGCACTTTTTCATATGTCTCTTGGCCATTCTCATTTCCTCATCAGAGAAGTCTCTTTGTAAGTCTTTAGCCCACTTAATCAGCGGGCTATTAGTTCTTTGCGGTTTTGTTTTGGAGGAAGGTAATTTTTTTAGTTCTGCATATATTTTAGATATGAGGCCATTGTCCGTTGAATGGCCGGTAAAGATCTTCTCCCAGTCTGTGGGCTTTCTGTTTATCTTGCAAGCTATGTCCTTTGCCGTGCAGAGGCTCTGCAGTTTGATGCAGTCCCATTTGTCCAACCTTTCTTTGATTTTTAGCCTTTCAGGGTCTTTGTTAAGGAAGTTCCGTCCTGTGCCAAGGAGCCCAAGTGTTTCTCCTACTTCTTCCTTTAGTGTTTTCAGGGTGTCTGTTTTGATTTCAAGGTCTTTAATCCATTTGGAATTGATTTTGGTGCAGGGTGATATATAAGGATCTAGTTTTAGTTTGTTGCATGTGTTGAGCCAGTTTTTTCAGCACAATTTGTTAAAGAGGCTATCTTTCTTCCAAACTATTGTTTTAGCCCCTTTATCAAATATTAAGTAGGCGTAGTTCTGTGGGTTCATTCCCGGGTCTTCAATTCTGTTCCATTGGTCTTCAGGCCTGTTCCAGTGCCAATACCAAGCTGTTTTTATTACTATAGCTTTATAATACAGCTTGAAGTTGGGTATTGTAATTCCCCCAGCACTGTTCTTTCTGCTTAGGATTGTTTTTGCTATTCTAGGTCTTTTATTATTCCATATGAATTTCTGGATTGCTTCCTCTATTTCATCAAAAAATGGTGTTGGGATATTAATGGGTATTGCATTGAATTTGTAGATAGCCTTTGGCAATATTGCCATTTTGATTATATTAATCCTCCCAATCCAAGAGCATGGGAGGTTTTTCCTTTTCCTTAGTTCTGACTTAATTTCGTTTTTCAAGGTTTTAAAGTTCTCCTCAAAGAGGTCTTTCACTTCTTTGGTTAAGGTTATTCCTAGGTATTTTATGTTTTTGGGGGCTATTGCAAAGGGCATTGCTTTCCTGATATCAGCCTCGGTCTTTGGGTCGTTAGCATAGAGAAAAGCTGTTGAATTTTGAAGGTTTATTTTATATCCTGCAACTTTGCCAAAGTTTTGGATCAACTCTAGTAGCTTGGGGGTTGAGTCTATGGGATTCTTTAGGTATAGGATCATGTCATCTGTGAAGAGAGAGAGTTTAACTTCATCTTTACCTACTTGGATCCCCTTTATATTTTCTTCTTGCCTGATTGCTCTGGCTAGGAATTCTAGTACTATGTTGAAGAGCAGAGGAGAGAGTGGACATCCCTGCCTTGTTCCTGATTTTAAAGGGAATGGCTTTAGTTTTTCACCATTTAGAGTTATGCTTGCTGTTGGTTTGTCATAAACTGTCTTGATTATATTCAGGAATGTTCCCTGGAATCCCAGTTTTTCCAGGGCTTTTAGCATAAATGGGTGCTAGACTTTATCAAACACTTTTTCTGCATCCAGAGATAAAACCATGTGGTTCTTTATCTTGCTCCGGTTGATATGGTGGATTACATTAATTGACTTGCGTATATTAAACCAACTTTGCATCCCTGGGATGAATCCAGTTTGATCGTTGTGTATGATTTTTTTGATGACCTGTTGAAGTCGATTGGCCAGAATTTTGTTGAGAATGTTTGCATCTATGTTCATCAGGGAGATCGGTCTATAGTCCTCTTTCCGTGATGAGTCCCTGCCTGGTTTTGGGATGAGGGTTATACTGGCTTCATAGAATGAGTCTGGAAGTGAATGTTCTCTTTCAATTTCATTGAAGAGTTTGAGAAATATTGGTGTGAGTTCTGTTTTGAAGGTCTTGTAGAATTCTGCAGTGAATCCGTCTGGACCTGGGCTTTTCTTGGATGGGAGATCATTTATTGCCATTTCTATTTCAATACTGGATATTTTTTTTCTTTATCTTTTCAACATTTCTTAAACTTAAAAAAAATTTTCTTTTTCAATTCGGATACGTCGTCGTTTTTGTTTTTGTTTTGTTTTTTCCATGTTCTTTATTTTTACCTGTTTGTTTTATCAAGTATTTTTCTCTTTTCTGTTTGTTTGGGTTGTTCCTTTTCTGATTTTTAAAATTTTTTTTCTTTGTATTTTATCTTCTTTTTTAAATAATTTTTCTCTGTTGTGGGCATCTGTTTCCCACTACTTTTGCTTTATTTCTCTCTTTGCGTTCTCTTTCTTTAAAACTTACTTTCCTATGAAGAACACCTCCACTCTTTTCTGCTAACTCTCCATTATCTATCATTGCAACCTTATTCTCTCTACTGGTTCTATTCTTCTTGACACTTCCACGTCACTGAATCTAAACGAAAATCACTACCTCCCCTCCCCAATACATTTTACTCTATTCTCTTATTACCTCCAACATACCCTCCTGACTTACTGCCCGGACCTCCAGTCTCCAATGACTCCTGATTATTGGATAGAGGGTATCCCAGCTTAATCTGAGTGAATCAAAGGGGTTCATAGAGAAAGCCAGTCCTAAAAGAACTTAATATAAAAAAAAAGAATTGCATATAGGGTTGTAACAGTAAATAAGTAACTACTGAATACAGGGCCCAGGATCGGTTGTTATATTGAAATTGTATTCTTTAGGAACACCAAATCTAATTTTATAGCAGGTATACAGGGTATCTGTTCATAATTGTGAACTTGTAAGATTTACACAACAGTGCTTGGTAAGGGCTGCGTGGGGTCTTAAACGGTGCTCACAGGTGCTGGTAGACTGGCATCCCCAATTCAAATGGGCAGAAGAAACACAAGAAAGATGGCAAACAATGAAGTCTTATCCCCCACTCAAAACAAGCAGGAAACAGAGCAGTCAATCACAGACATAGAAGAGAACCCTCAAAATGTTCTACAAAGTCTACTAATAAACATGATAAATGAAAAGTTTGAATCTCTTCAGTCAATTATTCTAGAGCGTGAGGAGGCAAAGCAAAAATTAATGGAGAATTTCATGGCATCCACAAATAGAAAGATAAATGAACTTCAAGAGTCAAATGAAAAGACAGCTAACTAGCTTAAAGATTTGAGAGACAACTCTCAATACCAAAGTTATGAAGTTAATGAAGTAAAGAAGTCCATACAAGACCTAAGAAATGACATGGAAATTATCAGGAAAGACCAGTCAGAAGCGAAAGAGATTCGAAATCAAGTAACTAGCCTACAGTCCCGACTAACTGAAACAGAGGATCAAATTTCGGGAGCTGAAGATTCCTTAGATTCCATGGAGAAAGATCAAAAATCGATACAAATCCAGTCCAATCAACAAAACAGATTGCTACAGGAGATTCAAGACATGATCAGGAAGCCCAATTTAAGGATAATACATATTGAGGAAAACTTGGAGAAAGAGGTTAATGGGATAGGCAACCTATTTAACAGAATATTAGCTGAGAACTTCCCAAATATCCAGAAGGAAAGGCCTATACAGATACAAGAAGCATTTAGAACCCCAAATCGACCAGACCAGAATAGGACATCCCACCGACACATTGTGATCAAAACAGCTTCAGCAGTGTGCAAGGAAAAAATACTCAAAGCTGTTAGGGCAAAGAAAACAATCACATATAAAGGAAAAGCAATCAGAATTACCCCAGACTTCTCAGGAGAGACCATAAAAGCAAGGAGAGCCTGGAATGAAGTATAACAAACTCTAAATAAAAATAACTACCAACCAAGAATTCTGTACCCAACCAAACTCTCCTTCATAGACGAAGGTCAAATAAAAGTCTTCCACAATAAGGAAAAACTGAAACGATATATTTCCACCAAACCAGCTTTACACAAAATCCTTAAAGATGTACTATACAGGGAAAATAATCAAGATCCCAATACAGACAGAGAAATGAACCCTAATTAGTAAACATCAGATCAAGAAATGGGAAGACACAGCTTTAAACAAGATAGTGATAATGAAAGGAATAAACGATCATCTCTCAATCCTAACTCTCAACATTAATGGACTTAATTCTCCAATCAAACAACATAGGCTCATAAGTTGGATGAAAAATCAAGATCCATCTCTCTGCTGCCTCCAAGAGACGCATCTATCCAGCAAAAGTAAACATCTTCTAAAAGTGAAAGTCTGGAAACAAATCTATCAAGCAAATGGCACCCATAAGCAGGCTGGAGTTGCAATCCTAGTATCAGACAAAATTGACTTCAAATTTAAAAAGGTAAGAAGAGACAAAGAAGGTTACTACATACTAGTAAAAGGATCTCTCCTACAGGAAGAAATAACCATCCTAAATATCTACACACCAAATGCAGGAGCACCCAACTTCATCAAACAAACACTACTGGCTCTAAAAACACTCATAGGCCCAAACACATTGATAGTTGGGGACTTTAACACTCCACTATCACCTCTGGACAGATCAACATGCCAAAAACTGAACAAAGAAACCACAGAACTAAACAATTGCATAGACCAACTAGACTTAATCGACATCTACAGAATATTCCACCCAGCAAGGACAGAATACACATTCTTTTCGGCAGCACATGGAACATTCTCCAAAATAGATCACATCTTAGGGCACACAAAAAATCTGTACAAATTCAGAAGTATCAAAACCATTCCCTGCATTCTCTCAGACCACAATGGAATAAAATTACAGCTCAACTCAAACAGCCACCACAGAAATTGCTACAATTCATAGAGACTAAACAACACACTGCTGAACCATCAGAGGGTCATTGAAGAAATTAAAACGGAAATTCAAATGTTCATGGAATTCAACCAAGTTGAGAACACAAAGTACCAGCTCCTTTGGGACACAGCAAAGGCAGTACTCAGAGGAAAATTTATATCTCTGAATGCATACATCAACAAACTGGAGAAACAGCAACTAAATAATTTAAGGAAGCACCTTAATTTCCTTGAGAGAGAACAACAAGCCAAACCCCAAATCAATAGACAGAAGCAAATAATTAAAATCAAATCAGAATTAAATCAATTAGAGATGAAAAAAACCATCGAAAGAATCAAGAAAACAAAGAGTTGGTTCTTTGAAAAAATCAACAAGATAGACAGACCCCTGGCAAACCTGACCAAAAAACAAAGGCAGCACGCTCAAATAAACAAGATAAGAGATAAAACAGGTAACATCACCACAGAAATAACCGAAATTCAGAAAATAATAAGGGACTATTTTGCAAACCTTTATGCCAACAAATTCGAGAACTTGGAAGAAATTGATGATTTTCTAGAAAAAATCCATATCCCCAAACTGGACCATGAAGATTTAAACCTCCTAAATGGAGGAATGTAATTTTTTTAATTCTGCATATATTTCAGATATGAGGCCTTTGTCCGGTGAATGGCCGGTAAAGATGTTTTCCCAATCTGTGGGCTTTCTGTTTATCTTGCGAGCTATGTATGTCCTTTGCCTTGCAGAAGCTCTGTAGTTTGATGCAGTCCCATTTGTTCTTTTTCTTTGATTTGTGGCATTTCTGGGTCAGTGATTCACTCATTGTTTTACTCATATGTAGAAGCTAGATCTAAAATGATAACCATTAACTTAAGAAGGAGACTGGCCAGGGGAGGAGAAAAGGGAATAATTCTGAGGCATAAACAAGATCAAAATGTGTTGTATATCAAGATAGCGTAGTGAAAACCAGCAAACACCTTCACAAAAGAGGGCAGAAGGGCAGGAGGTAAGGTTGTTCAGAGTACAATGTGGGCACCAATGGAAATATCACAATGAAACCTTCTTGTACAATTTATGTATGCTAATAAGATGAATCAGATGGCTGGTCAATTTCCCCTGCTTTCATGCAAGTTATGAAGTAATTCCACTTTAATTTGGTACTAAAGGGTTTCTGAATGCAGGGCATTTTGCTTGCTAAGTAGCCCTCTTCCACTTGAACCACACTTTCAGCCCCCTTTTGTTTTATTTCTCAGAGAAAGTTTCACTTTGGGGGCAAGGGCTGGGCTTGGATCCTACTACTTACATCTCATACATAGGATTCATGGCCAGGACCACTTACTCTTTTCCATGATTTACAAACTCCCAGCTCCTGCCTTCCCATAATCTGGGATTACAGCATTATATATTGCATCCATTCAGAAAATTTACCACCTAAAAGGACAACACGGCAAAGGTAGATAATGACAATGGCAAGTATGTCATTCCAAACCGAAGGAGAGCAAGAACTAATCCAAATACACGAAGCTATGCCCTCTAATTACTTGAGGACAATGCCCCAAACTGAGGTTACTTTATAAATCAAATCAAATGTCAGAAGGAAACTCATGATCTGGTACAACAACAAGCCTCTGAACTCTGTAGGCCCAGAGTCAAAGGGCAAATGGGAGCTAATAAAAGGTGCAAGATTTATGGATGAGTCACCACCAGAACATTTAAGTCTCATCATGAAACAGTCTAGTTGGTCCAAATACATCCAAAGAACACATCTTTTAAAGGATCTTTTCTCTCTCTAAAGGTGTAACTCTTGAAGAAGGCAAAAGAGAAGGGAAACCATTTGGCGATTTGCTGAGGGGAAAAATAAAGGTACAAACATAGTACAATTTGTTATTTTGCTTAGAGCCTCCAAATCTCCTACAGATGTGGGTTCACATGTCTTTTTGGATCTATGTAATGGGCTCGATATTTTGCTTTGAGGTTAGACCCAGTCCTGTCTTGGAAATCTTCCCAAATTAGTTGACTCTATCCCTTGGTGGTCCTGTCAGCTGTGATCCAAGGATTCATATTCTCCATACTTAAAAACCAGAATGTATCTATTTTGTACAGATCACCAAGATTAGTAATATAGATTTAGAAATGGTAGTCTATTCAATTTCAAGAAAATGTTCTAAAAAGTAACCTTACCCTCACATTCTAGGAAAAGCACCCCCCTAATTAGATTTTCTTTCCTCTAAAAGAAGAAGAGCAGAAGAAAGTCAGCATATATTCACATCCAGCATTTGTGATGGTTCTGTCACTACTGGCATTGCTTAACACTGGTAAACTAGAAAGGGAAGAGAACAGACATTAAGATCAGTGAGTGATGGAACGACCGAGAGCTAGGATGGTGAGGACAGCAACTGAGCAAATCCTGATACTGGTCTGTAGCACTCCATCCTGATACTGCTCTGTAGCACTCCAAGGTATCACCCAGATCCCTTCTCAAGAAAGGACATGGTATTCACCCTGCTGTTGCAAGGTCATGTGCACATAGTCTTCAGTTTTGCTTTGCTTCTAGGTATAGCCTCAGATACAGTTGCCTAAGGTCATTCTTTCTACTAGTAGCATAGATGCATAAATCTACCAATGTGAGCCCAATGTAAACCACTTATTTTAGCTCTAAAGAGCCTGTGAGATAAGGAAAGTATCATATAAGTCACTAGGAACTGTTCCCTTGGGGGTGGGAACAAAGACAGAACAGAGTTCCTGAGATGTACCACATGACTAAGTCTTCGATAAACTTTTGTGAAAATCACCCTAGCACAGCTACTCTCTCCTACTCTCTCTCCTACTTTCTCTCCTACTCTTCTCTCCTACACTTCCCTCTGACCTGCATCCAAGTTAGTATCTTAGATCTTTCTGGAAAATATCCTAAAGCAACTCAGCTCCAAGCACAAGGCACATCTCAGCTGATAAAGAACAGAAAAGAACAGGGGTGACATGGATCCCAGGTCCTGTTTCCTGACATGGAAATTCACACCACCACACTATGGACGTCCTTCCAGAGTTACCAGAGATACAAGTCACAAATGACCTAGAGTTTACCATGCAAGACCATACCCACCTTTGTCCCCCACTCCCTACTCTTTTACTTCTGGGTTTGCTCGCATTGTTTCATATGCACAGGTCACTCACTCAGAATGTACAGAATCCAAACTAGACACCCTGGTTTCCTTTTCAAAGGGTTGTCTTCAGCTATCCTTCCATTGGCCTGAATCATCAGAAGGAAAATGCCACGTTTCACAGAAAAGAGCTTCAGTCATACACATAGCAAAACCTACAGGTTTTACACAATTTACGTGCTTTCCACTCAAATATCAGTGTTGCATGTTTTCTCATTTGAAACAACTCTAACCTTACAGTTAAGACAGTGTACAAGATATGTCAGCTGCTCATGACACGGGATCTGCTAATAGAACCCGCCCCATCCAAGTACTTCAGTCAATGTCTGATTGCTTCCATTTTGTATATATAAAAATCTCCAACCCCAGAAGAAATCAGAAATATATTCAATTTTTCCAACTAAAATACAAATTTGTTAAAGATTCCTAATTTATCATGGAGATCTGGTCTAGGTGGAACCATGGAGATGAGAGAAAGCTCTGGGTCAATTGCAGAAATACCTCAGCTCATGCCATTCCCAGTTCCCAGGGAATTGTATTCCTTATCTTTGTTACTTTGACAACTACCAACTACACACAGTTTAAAGAAGCATCTGCAAACTGATTACCCCCAGGTAAAATCACAACAAGTCTTGGAGATGCACAAGACACAAGGGAGCATGAGCCAGAGAAATTTACTGTGGCGCAGCAGACATCAGGCAGGGTCCAGCAGCCCAGGCTGTAACAATAAGCACAGTTGTGAAGGAAAAACACTGCATTTGAAGCCCATGTCCCGAGGAAGCTCTGTCCCTACCCTCTTGGCTTGTGCCAGAGCACAGCCCTGAGGGTCAGTGAGCCTCAAGCTCACTAACCATGTGTCCTTCAGAATATATCCAGGAATATGGTGCTGGTGTGCACTCACCCACTCACTCTTCATCAAGGATGACCCCACCAGTGCTACAGACACACTTGGACTAAAAGGTGGGCTTTTAGTTTTGAACAAGCAATATCCTTTAGGAGAAACAAACACAAAGAAGAAGAGGACAAAGCCCCTCTAGAGTTCAGACATTGCGCTTCCACACAACAGCATCCGTGATTTGTTCCTCCCTAATACTTCTTTTCCAGTTCCTTCTTAAACCCAAGTATTCTAAGCTTCAAGCCAAGGCTCTGAGAGGCCATCATTAGTTCATCTTCACGGTTCCCAGTTCCTTTTCTAGGACAGAAGACTTGAAAGTTTTAAGGGACTGTTCTGTTTTCAAGTGGTTTCATTCTCACTGTTTGAACCTATAAACCCTACTCGTACTTCTAATTGGGAACATTTTCAGGCTACAAATTCACCAGTCCCATGCAGAATAAAGGAAAAAGATAGAGGTCAAATATTATCAACTCTATCTCTCAACACTGGAGTAGAAACTATAGTTATGAACTAAAATGATTGGTATACACAAGAAAAATCGTATTTGTGGAAATAACTCACCTCCACATAAGAATGATTATTGGAAATTCAGGCTTTTTTCTGTAGAATTCCACTGTCACTAACCACCCAAGTCACCTCCGACATCACGGTGCAAGGAAATTAAAGACAAGCAAAGATGGCATCCAACCTGCCACTCAGACATCACACTTACCTGATTTTGTTGGGAAGGCTCAACAAAAGCCGCTCTTCTATTTGCACGTAGCAACGCTCTGCATCCATGGGAATGAGTCTCCTTCCCCATTCTTTCTTGAGCATAGAGACATCATATGATCACATAAATAATGTGATCGTAGGGGCTGGGGATATGGCCTAGTGGCAAGAGTGCCTGCCTCGGATACACGAGGCCCTAGGTTCGATTCCCCAGCACCACATATACAGAAAACGGCCAGAAGTGGCGCTGTGGCTCAAGTGGCAGAGTGCTAGCCTTGAGCGGGAAGAAGCCAGGGACAGTGCTCAGGCCCTGAGTCCAAGGCCCAGGACTGGCCAAAAAAAAAAAAAATAATTAAAAAAAAATAATAATAATGTGATCGTATAGAATAGGGAAGGAGCAGTCATCATGTGTCCATTTCAACTGATGAATTCTAAGAACAGGATGAATGCTATCTAGGAAAATTAAATTCCTTTCACAGTATAGTGGTGGCTATTGTAATGCTGTCATGGTAAAGGTACCTACAGTCATAGTTGACATGAATTGTACATAATGAGAATATTACCCACTTTACACTGTGAGCAGGGTTAAAGTTCCAAGAAAGTACTTCTACAACCATCCCCAAGGTCCCAGATCCTATATAGTCCCGCACTTTCAGTCCTCCCCTAGCTAGTTGGAATCACAGATGTATGCCAAGAAATAGAGAGCTGAAACTCCATGGTCTCATCCATGATGCCTGGAATCATCGCAAAACAAGTTTTCCCTGTCGCTTCTGGCACCATCTTCTTCTAAACAGTGAATGTCTTGATGCTCCGTGACTGGCTTACTTCCCCTAAAAGAAGCATCTCGAGTTCCACCCATTTTCTGCGAATTACAAAGCTATGTTCTCTCTCTTTTTTTGATTCAGAAGGATTAAATGCCTTTATTGCCAAACTCAGTTAAGCCCAATGGTGGTGAGTGGTACTAGGGTGTGAACTCAGCATCTGTGTTTACCAGGCAGGCACTGCACCACTTGAGCCATAGCCCTTAGCCCAAGTCATTTATCCTAATTCTTGGCAGTTCTGGGGTTTGAACTCAAGGCCTTATACTAACTAGGCAGGTGCTTGACTACCTAGTTTCTTCTTCTTGCAGAATAGATTTGTGATGGTGAGGCAAGACTGTCTTAAGGCATGGATGTCTCTCATGGACTTGTCTCTTCCATGTGCACCTGCTGTAGTTTTGCTTTTCTTCCATGTTATAATGTAGTACAAGGCCCTCTCCAGATACAATCAACAGATTCTTGACTTCTGCTGTACAGAATAGTCCACAAAAATACACTTTGATTGTTATAAAACATTCAATAATCTATTTTAGGTACAAAACAAGACTAAGACAAGAAGAGAGGGAAAATTACCTTTGAAGGTAATTGGAGTACATATGAAATAACATATTGTTATTTAAAATGCAACTTACATTGTTTCCAGATTGCTTATAGACTATACTGTTGACTGTATTATTTCAAAGTGTAACACATTCTTTTTACATATACTTTAGATATTACTTTTACTAGTAACATATTAATGTATTAGTTTATATAATAGGCTTGTATTATTACAAAGTGTAGGGCAATCATTTAATATAACTAATATGCTGAGAGGAAAGAATGCAGAAACATATAAAGTACTTAAAAAACAGTGGAGGCAAAACATTGGGGGAAGAAAGAAACATTAAATGAAGACAAGGAACTCTAGCATAGTAATTGCAACTGTCATACACAGTAATCCAAAAATGTCAGCGAATACTATAAAAATAAGTTTTCTGAATACACCATATTTCTAAATAAGCTGAAATAAACACTAGAAAACAATTTGCAACCCACAAGAAATAAGGTCAAGGCCACACTGCTCAGTCATGGTAGCTTAACTTTGTGGTTCTCCTGACATTGCTTGGAAAACTCTCAGATTGGATTCTTTTTTTTTTCTCATCAGATATGCTTTTATTTATTTTTTTATTTATATATATATATTTAATAGTCAAAGTGATGCACAGATAGGTTACAATTTCATACTTTAGGCATTGGATACATTTCTTGTACTGTTTGTCACCTCCTTCCTCATTCCTCCCTCCCTCCTCCCCCTTTCATTCTCCCCCCATGAGTTGTTCAGTTGGTTTACACCTAACAGTTTTGCAAGTATTGCTTTTGTAGTCGTTTATCCTGTGTCTCTCAATTTTGGTATTCCCTTTCAGTTTCCTAGTTCTAATACCAGTATATACAGTTTCCAATATACTCAGATAAGATATAGTGATAGTGCAGGTACAACCATGGGAAGGGGATACAAGAGGATCACCAACAATAGAAGCTATGGTTTCACATGGCATGTTGAAAGTAATTACAACAATGATATATCACTCGTTTCCATAACATGGAGTTCATTTCACTTAGCACTTTCTTATAGCTACGTTCTTCTTAATGGCTGCATAGTACTCCATTGACGTTTTTAACTTGTTATTAAGCAGTAAAGAATTGAAGGAATTACAGTATTTATATTAGATATACTCAAGACAAGTGAGATAAAATGAGGCAGAAAGTATTAAATATTCTCTGGCCTACATGTTGTGATAGAATGCATGAGAGTTAAAGAATACCTCATCCCTGAATGCAGGGAATTAATACACCTCAATGTTTTGACCCCTCTATTCAATTCCTAAGGTGACAATGAGAAGTAGGGACCTATTTAAGTACAGATGAGTAACCAGAGTATATATTTTTTAAAAAATCCACCTCCCAGTAATGAGAGGGAAAGAATATCACAGAGATACCCAACAGGGAAATCCCTGCTGAAGTGGATAGTGCATCTGCTTCTACTGGAATGTACTTAGAGTTATGAGACTGTCTCAGCCATCTCTCTTGCATTTTCATGACTAGCCTCATCACAACCAGACAGGGATACCATGTATAGGGAAATGCCTGGGAAACAAAGAGCCATATTCAGAGGCTCATAGGATGTTACCCTTATCACTTCCCCTTAGTGATTTACAAAATAGACCCCAACAGTTATCAAACTCACCTAATAGTAATGCATATATAATGCCTACTTGCATTGATACACTAAAGGCTTCAAGTCGTCTAGAATCTATCTATAAAACAACCTAACATGGCAAAGTGTTCATTGCACAAAAACTTTATGCACTGGTATATAATAATCTTCCCAATCACATGGGAGATCAGAAATGTCATCAACATGGGACTTGAGATTGCGCAAAGCACTTATGGCTCCCAACAGGGACAGCATGCCTGCTAGACTGCACAGGAGGGGCTGGCAAATTCAGCCACCCAGATGCATATATCAGTAGAGGCAGCAAGCTGGGGAAAGCCTATAAAACATATGCCATCACTCAAAGTAGTTCCCATGAAGCTCAGACCCACACAAGAGTGCAGAAGGAAAGAACATGGACCGAGATCTTGATAAGAAATAAAGGTTTCCAGCTAATACAATCTCTCTCATAAGGTATGTCTTATAAGCAAGTGTGGATCATCAGCACACACACAGAAGAGCCAAGAATCAAATGTAGCAGTAAACACAGTCTTTCTATCTCCCTAGGCCCTTCTGTTAACTCCAACTTTTCCTAGGTGTCATGGGCTATGCACCAGTGATGACAGAAAACACATGTAGCTTCAAACCTCCCTGCCCACACTCTGAAACACTTCTGTGAAAGGTAATGAACATTTTTGTTGGTCCTATTCACTGAGAGTCCACAGTAGACAGACACTCATACTTCCCTCTAGATCCCCCAGATCAAGCTAGCCCTTCTCAGGTATCTGAGGGATACTGACTCACAAGTCTGCACACATGCCATACCAAGCATATTACATGTAATCAGTTCAAAGGACGGGAGGAACAAAAGCCTAAATCTGAAACTGCAGGTGCAGCAAGAATTCCAAGTCATGTCACAACAGCCTCCAAACTATTCTTCCATAGCAGATGGGTACCCCCATCTGAATAGAAATGCTGACCTTCTGAGAGGAATTCATCTCATCCCTTGGTTGCTGTTTTTCCTGCTTTGTGGAGATGATGCTCAGAAATCTCTTGACCTTCCTGCAATAGATATCAATGCTGTATATCCACTCAGCAAATAAAGCATACAATGCCTATATGATCAGATTCTTTATGTAGAATCAACTTCCAGAGGAACTAGCAATAGAAAGAGAGGAGTGAGCAGAAGTAAACTCATGCAGAACATATCTGCATTACTGGATGGCCAATTTCAAAGTTCAAGGTCTACGAAGCACCTGAAAATGTTACACTGACCAAGCAGATGGTGCTGACAGCACCTGTACCACTTTACATGGCATCAGGGTAACTCACAATGAGGACTGGTGGCAGAACTGTGTAGAAAAATTGAGAGAACCAGTAGACACGTTAGTGTTTTGGAACATATCTATATAGACCTAATAATGTGACCTCTCACAAGGAAAATACCCACGCTGAAAGGACCCCACTGCTTTTCTGTACCGATTCTTGACACAGCACTCTAGTTTACCCCTCAGGATGCGGTTCAACCCCTGTGATGGCTGCTAAGCTAAGAACCTCAGAAGTGATTGGAGGCTGTATGTTTAGAGCTGATCAACATCTCTGCATCATGGAAGATTAAAGATAACCCTGGAGAAGGGAACCTCCCCACACTCAGAGAATACATGTTTATCAATACATAGCCTGAAGAGTTTATCTCCTGTGGCTTTGTTCATTTTAAACAGGAAAAATATTCTTCAGCAACTAGTCCATGTAAAGAAGAGTTGAATGCTATAAAAATCAGCTTTCTAACCCCAAGAATAACACTGCTTCTGACATTCTCACATCAAGCAATGGAGGCCACCAGGTGACCTTTGCCAATGGAGCACTCAAATTTCTCTACAAGTCTCCAGATAGGGTCCTGGCCTGCTCAGAGCCAACATTGTTCCTGACCAAAATGAGTCCTGAGATGTCAGCCTGGGGGCTGTCTCTCTGGTGGCACCAAGGCATCACCTGTGGAAAATCCAAAGCAAATGAAAACAACCTACCTGCATTCAGACTGAAATGGCCACTTGAGGAACTCACATCCACATGCTCTTAGTGCCAGGAAAACTCAAACAACTGTCTATACAGCAACAATACCAAAGTGCCATGACCTTCATCCAAGACTAAAGTCAAACATCTCTAGATGAAACACATCTCCCAAAATATATCTTGGGGAGAAAATTTTCATAGAAAGAAGAATGCAGTCTCCAGACTTTATAAGATAACATCTGGGGAGAACTGAACACATGGAAGAGAAAGGAAGAAGCTAAGCTCTTTGTTATGTCTTTCACCTCACCTTGGTAAGTGTCTAAGATGTTGCTCTTTGCCATCAACTTTCTTAAGCAACTACCAGAGGAAATGCCTAGTCCTCCTGGGAGGAGCAGCAATTATGCCAACTATGCTGTGTTCAGTATGTAGTCAGAGAGAGAGGGAGAGAGAGAGAGAGAGAGAGACTGAGAGAGATCTCAGAGGCCTTTCATATGTGGCTCACTGTGTCTTATGATCCCTTCTTCTCCGGGATCTGTCAGGTTAACAGAAGGAGAAAACATTTCCCCTGTGCTGCTTTAGTCTTGTATATCAGACTTTGGGGGCACATTCAATGGGTGGATATTCCAAAATACTCAGGGAATAGAAGTAGGAGCCCCACAATATGAGGCCAATCCAGACAAAAGTACAAGCCTCTTGATTCCTCTTCAGAGCCAAATTCTCAACCTTCCCAGAAATCCCTCCATTACCATAGAGAGGGTCGGTCAGGAGCCTACAGCATCACTGGGTTGTACTGTTACCCCTCACCACCAGGGCACTCTCTGGCTGCCATGAACACCTGGAGATTGAATTGCCTAGTGCAGAATCTCAGCAGAACTTCACAGGACATGTCAATGGAACCTTTCCCATTTTTACACTCAAAGAATCGTGCAAACCAACATAGAGTTATCACGCTTATGGAAAGGCTTACAGATTAGTCTGCATCTGACTAAAACAATCAGGCTCAAGTATTCTCCATCAGGAATGGAGAGTACCTTCCAGATACACGTCTTTGCATCACCAACCTGAGCTCGCCTCTGCCACCCAGACCTGAGCTCTGCCCACTCCTGCTATTTTTCCTGGATGCAGACACAGATCTTCTGGGTCATCATTCATTTACCATTTAAGTACCCCCTGAACTTCAGGAGAGACAACTTTATTTTCACCCCCAGGCAAAGGAAGATCCACACCACTCAGAAAATGAAAGCTGAGCTCCACAATATTTGCTATAGTTATCTGTGGATACCACACCAACAATTTTCACAGGCTGCTTCAAGATTTGTTAAGAACAGAAGCATTCATTGCTTGTTCAATGATTGTACAAAGCATATGTCTCCTCCAAGAAAAACTGATTATCACCAGCAAAATGAATCATTCCATCTCAGCTACACAGAAATGCACAAGTCTGGCTTGGGGCACAGGCAGAACAGACCTGTGGGTGAGCCTCTTGCTCAGTGGGACATGGGCACTGCAGACTTCACCTGATGTTGCCATACTAGCTCAACACAAAAGAATTGACCGAGGAATCAATGGTCCCATTAGAGGAAAGAACTCAATTACTGGACTTGAGAAATTAACTAGCCCCTAACTGCAAACATGTCACAGAAAAATGAAGCTGTGAATTCCTGAGCTTCTACTGAAAGTGCGGAGAAGGTAGGCAGGCCCACACAGCATCTGGTCACTCTTCCATCCCAAGCATTAGAGGAAGACCGTGTTTTAGAAGTGACTGGTCAGTTCCTGCAGAGTTGGGGAGCTCCTGATGACACACAGGCCTGCTGCAGCTCATCCCATCTTTCCCTCCCCTAGAGCCAATGTTGGAGAACTACCTTTTGGGAGCACACATAGACTCAATTCAGCACGGAGCAGGGAGAAAGAACACCTCAACACCCTGCTGTGTGGAGTCAGCACATCCAACTCTCCAGGTTTCTGAGAACAGGATACACTATTGGGTAGATCCTGAAGCCCCAGTCTGCTTTATATATTGAAAGTACACATCTATAATTTTAACCAATCCTGAATTGATTTCCAGGTATTTGGAAGTTATTTTCGACCAAATGTCACTGTATTATGCAACCTAACCTGGAGCTCTGGGATGAAAACAATCCTCGTGCCTCCGGCTCCCAAGTGCCTGTGTGTACCCATCTACACTGTCACACCTGGCTAACTGGCAGATCATTTAAATTCCACTGCACATTCACAGATTTTTGAGTCCTAGACAGAGAGTGAAGCTTGTACTTTAGAGCCATCAGGATTCCAAAAATACATGTTTTAAAAGAAAGAACCTCACGGTGGTTAGGAATGCTTTAGAAGTGACTAAATGCTAAGGGGATCTTAATGATTACAAAAAAAAAAAACAACAACTGATTGCTGAGATGATGCTATCTCTCACTCTATATATACAGTAGGCACCACTACCCTTGCACATGGAGCAACACATGCAGAGAAGCACAAAGAAAAACTGCAGAAGCTGAGAAGCTGCTCTTGGTCGCTTCCACTGTCACATGCCTTGTGACTTCTTGCTTTGGGCCGAGTGCCAATTTTGTGGCAACCAGTACATTTAAACTGAGACTGAGCATTGGGTTGTAGAGCTAAGATCTTCACTGCACCAAAGGGAAGAAAACGTAACATACAAAGATCATGGAAACTCCAAGCACAGTAATCCTGGGCAAGATGTTAGTTCCTGGGCCATGATAAGTACTGCATGTACAGTCACCATCCAAAGGGTTTGTCCAGAAGAAATAGGGTCAAAATGTGGAGAGCTTTCCCAGAGCAATACAAGTGCCCTGGGATGCAGCAAGAACATATTTTGAGACAAAGTTAGTACATTGTAATGAAACAAATGTGAGACAACCTAAAATCATCTGAGAAGGAAAAGGATGATATTGGGGATGAGTATTCTCTACAAATGCATACCTCTTTGGAATAGAGTTCTAACAAAGCAGATTGGCAGCATCATCCTTGTGAAATCAAGACAGGGTCTAATCCAAACACATAGCATACATAGTGATACTTGGCCTAATGTTACAGGCGAAGAATATGGTCTTAGAATGCATTTTGTCCTTCAACTACAGCTGTCAATGGGACTAAAGCATATATATGTCAGACGTGGTCTCACTACAAGATACAGAATCTCCAGGAATTCTGGATTCAAAGCAATCCTCCCGAAGAACTTCTTCCTACAAAACTGGGGGACTCAGTGAGATCCATGTTATTCATAACATAATACTTTAAAAGCATGCGGGAATAGAAACAGAAAAATTTTACCAGAAATTTTGCCTTGGGATCCACTTCCACACAAAAACATAAGAAATATGAGCACCAGGAAGACAAGGATAAAAGCAGAAGCAGGCTGAAATGATAGTGTCCAACAGGTCAATATGGCTGTGGATTTATGAAGCCAAACACATGAAGAAGCTCCTTCCACTTCAGGTTGGCACTGAATCAGATGTAGATAATTTTATTATCGAAGTCTATACGTAGAGGAGGGTCAAATGCTCCCTTTCTTTTCAATCCTGGGAAGGTTCTATTCAATCGTGGAGTAGGTTTGCATGAATCAAGCAGTCTCTCTAGCACTCATGGTGCCTATGTTAGGAGGTCTAAAAAGGGCATCAGTCATTCAAATGGCACATAGGTCAAAGATACGAAGAACATCTCATTCCAACACTACGTACAGAGTTCTGATCTGCTGAGAGGGCCAGGTGTGTCTACAGAGTCATTTGCTGCATCATTTGTTACTTGATGGAACTAGGAGATCCATGTGGATAATCTCAGTTACCTGGGAGTTAAGAAATGATGCGATCCACAGTCATCTATGTATCGCCCAGAGCAAAGACTTTTGGGTCTACTGGGGAAGTTGTCATTTGAGGTCATTAACCATGCCCTTCACTGGGGAGATAGAACAGCTTCTGAAAGGCCAGAGAAACTTCTCCAGGAACATGTTGGAGAGCTAGAGCAACCTAGAATCCTTCTACAGTAACAGCTTCTTTCACAAGACCCCAAACTATTGGGGAAACAAGGAGGACATCATTTTCTGAGTTGAGACCAAGAAGAGCTCCAAAATTAAGTATGGAAGCTAGAGAGCACCAAGAGAGCAAAATAAGCAAGCCAGAGAAGCAACTCATGGAGCTCTGTGGCTGGATTCTCAAGAGGTTTTGTCAACCTAACTACAAGGATTCATTCCTCAAGCATCAGAGAAGGATGGTGAGGCACCTGTTTCACACATCGTTGTTGGCCACAAGAACTGCTAGGAGAGGGAAAATGCATGTTATTGTACATGACAAGCAATAAGATTTTTAAATCTCATATAATGCTAGTTACACAAGGAGCAATGGTTGGAAGATTGAAGATTTTGCCTAGGATTGGCTTTAGTTAGCAGACACTATCTGCAAGAAAAAAAAAGCCACATGCCACACCCTTTGTACCTACAGAGTACTAAAGTGATTCCCTGGCATGCAACGGCCCTGAGCTGCAATAAGCAGATAGAGGGACCTGGCCTATGAACATTCTTGGCAGACTAAATGGTTCCCCATATTGTACATCATTGAACTATGAAGCAAAGTTTTCCTACTTGGACAAAACCTTCCATTTGCCTTCAACCATCTTTACCCAGAGAAGAAACTCTTGCTGTGGCCACAAGGTAGACATATCTCAGTTGTCACCTCAGGGTAAACATTTGGAGCTCACCTGAGATCAAGAGCAAGGGGGAAATTTTTCCTTGTCAGAGATGAATTGCAGGAACATCCCTTCAGCTCTTCATCATAACAAAATCAACTCAGAGTAGAGAAAGTGGGTCACCTCAGATCACAAAATCATGGACACGGGAACCAGGTGAAGACCTCAGTGACTCAGGTCTCCCAGTGAACATTGCACCTGTCCAGGTGTCCCAGGGAACTAGACTAGAGCTTTAGATTATCTCTATTTAGCAACTTGAAAGAATAGGATAAAGAAGGATAAAGCCTAATGAGGTACCGCTCATTACCAAGCTGCTCACTGGATATTGGGCAGCATTCTGAACAAGAGCATCTATCTGTGGATGGATGACTAGAGCCACTTAGCCATCAGGGTTCACCTGGCAAGTCCCAGGAGGTCTCAACACAGCGACTGAGTGATTGAGTCCAGAAGACATATTTTACAAACAACCAAAAGCAAAATGTGTCTATAAAGGAGGGAACACATGTCTCCTCATCTCTGCTGAAAGAATTCTTTACTATATATATTGAGGCTCTTCACTGATAGAATCTTCAAATTCTACCCCTTCAATATTATCTCGAAGAGGTTCAGGAAAGCAAGAGATGACTCACAAGGAATAGTAGGCCAATTCTCAGGAAAGTCCTTTCTTACAGGATGCTGCTACAGGCTCTGGAGGGACAGCCAGCTGCTTTGCCACAGGTACCGAGCTTCTTCCTGAAGCTTCTTCCATAGCTAAGGTATAAATCCCTGAGAGGTTGGCTTGTGCTCTGGATCTGGATGGGGCCATTCCTGAAGGGAGCTGGGCCCACTACCTCTGCTTACCCAACAATTACTTGTAAGGAGACCATATTGCCTGATATACTTCAAGTAGCATTTCAAAGATTGAACTGGGCAGACTGTGTATTAGAAACATCTGTACAGAGGCAACTCAGAAGACCCTCTGGATTACAGAGACTTTCAAAGGACAGCATCCCTGATTTGAATATTCAGAAATTATACTCATGAATGTTTTATTAATGAATTTCCATGTATTTTTCTTTGAAATAGTCTCACTATGCAAATGTAGCCTAAAGCTTGCAGCCCAAAGCAATGCTCCTACTGCCTCAGACTCACGAGTATGTGGGAGTGCCCATCCACAGCATCACACCTGGCAACTGGCACATCTTCATCTAAATTCCACTGAACCCGCAGACAAGCTCCACCCTCTATCCAGAGCCAAGTCTACTTTAGAGCCATCAAGATTATAAGGAATAAAGTTGTTAAAAAAAAACATAGAATACACTCTAGCAGGCCTTTGATGTAGTCACTGTTGAAGCCTTCCCAACCATTATGAGGATTAAAACAACCCTGGTTCCTGAAATACTACAACTGTAACACCAGAAGCCAGACAGGCCATCCTAACACTCATACAAGGAGCAACACACACAGAAGCACAAGTGAGAACTGCAGAGGCTGAGAATCTTCCTGCGGCTTTTCCCACTACTATCAAATGGCTTGGGACTCTAGTGTTGCCAGGCGTCAAATAGGCCTCTTTCCACATGGGAAATTAAGCAATGTGTTCAAAAGAGTCCTTGCTCTAAGGGCACACAGGCTTCCGTCAACTCACTCACCACACCTAAGGGATGTCACATGGACAGGGAAGACACCCCTATGTCAAGTCCTCCAGGAAACCACAGAGAAGCTGCACTGATGACCAGCAGTGTGGAGGGAAAACTCTTGCTTTGAGCTGAATGCCAGGTGAGCCCACTGGTAAATACAAACAGACTCCAAGCACTTGGTTCTGAATCGTAAGCCCTTCACTGGCAGCCCAGGCATAGAAATCCTAGACAAGATGCCAGTTCCCTGGCCCATGATGGGCAGGATAAATACTGCCTATGCAGTCACCATCCAGAGAGCATGTGTAGAGGAAATTGTATGAAATCTCACCCTGAAGAACACAAGCATTCGTGATGAGCAGGAATCCTTTTGAGCAGAAGAAAGAGGTTCTCTCTCCAGGAACAGTAGCAAGATCACACTTAATCCTGCAAATTTTATGTAGATAGGCAGCAGGAAAGAAAAGCAGCAATCCCAAAATTCATGGGTATGGACATGGGTGTCAGAGAATATATTGTCACAAAAAAATCAATGGTATACTTTGCAGATTCGAGTACAACACACATTTTTTAAAAGTCAAAGACAAGAGGAATGCTATGTTTCCACATTCTGTATTGCACTCTCATCTTTCGTCTTCTCATCAGTTACATCTCTGTCGCCCTGGAACCTCCAGCCATATGATGAGGAAAGGCAATATACAGTCATGCTCTGGAAATCAAGAAGTGATAGCAACAATGGTAACAAGTACAGATGCCATGTGTGTGGAGATGTCAAATATGGCATGGCTACAGGCCTAAGGCTTCTCTGTCTGCCCAGGAAATCCTAGCCTTATTGGAGGAAATTGATTACCAAATCACCCACATGGTACATTGTCCAGGGCATGAAAAGGGGGATTTTGTAGTCGTAATAGGAACATGCATGCATTGCCACTGCCAGAGAAGCCACTTTACAAAGAGGGGGACTCTAAATATTTATTGACCTTTCCCTACCCCAGACTGCAATCCAAGCCAGTATACCCAGGAAAATAACATTTAGCCAAGTAGCTTGATGAAAATCAGAACTCTGAAGAGTGGTGGTTCTTGCCACAGCATAGGATATCCTTGCCAAAACTCTGGGGAAATCCTTGAGATACTAGGTGCATAAAGCAACTTACCAGGGAACAACTATGACCTAATCCTCTAAAGTGACATTACTTTTTCCTAAACTAGGACAGCTGGAGTAATAACCACCAAGTTCCCTGCCTGTGCTCAGAGTCATGCACCACAGGGTAAAAAGCCACCCCCAGAAATAAGGACCGCGGAAGCACTCCAGCAGAGCACTAGAGACAGATTTCACATAAGACAACCTCTCAGCCTGCAAGTACATTATACCTTAGGTGACTGGAAGCCATAAGAAGTCAATGGAGCTGGTTAACTAGACCTCAGTCCCCAGTTACACATGGCAAGTTATAAAGAGCTGAAAAACTGGACAAAAGATAATAAATTTTAAGGTGCTCAATGCAGTACTAAGATTTGAATTCATTAATTTCTTTAAAACAGTTCTTTTATTTCAGTGAACAAACTTACATGTATTGACTTCATGTTGAAGTAGATATAGACCTTCATAAAATAGACCCACTACACCCATGCCTAAATGTAATTGTAGTTGTCCTGGTTCATGTAAGTGGAAACACATATTAAAGATGCTTTCAAGTGGCCACTTTAGGCTATAAGACCAGGCAAGAAATATCAAAGTGAGAGACTACAATATAGTCTCTGCCAGATGCCCATGGTTCATACCTGTAATCCAAGCTACTCACAGTTGGAAGTCGGCCTAGGCAAGGAAGTCCCTGAGACTCTGATTTCCATCAGCCAACGAGGAGGCCAGGGGTTAGGCTGTGTTTCAAGTGGCAGCGCACGATTCTTAACAAAACTCAAACAGTGCCTGGGCCCTGAGTTGAGCCCCAGGAGTGGCACAACAATTTAATCCATTGAAACTAATCATTTCCGTGTCTTATTTTTATTTTTCTATTATGACCTTGATTAAATGATACAACATACAAAGACAGTGGGCTGGTAAGGGATACCCAATTATTTGCCATGCTCAAAAGTTCGCCTTCACATAAAGTCATGCTGTGGGCATAAACATGCCTTTATAAAGTTTGTGATTACATTGATTCTCATTCTCTACTCCATCAGGTCTACAGCATTTCATAAAGACCTTACATCACTGAGCCAGACATACAAGTATTACAAGTTAGAAGTCAGGTATTTCCCAAAGGTTTGGTCCTGCTGTACCAGTGGCCTGGGCCTTTGGGAACATCCTCTGAAATCAGTGGTAAGTTGCTCTATCTTGCACCTGGTATCAAGAAGCAGGACAGGGGCTGGGGATATGGCCTAGTGGCAAGAGTGCCTGCCTCGGATACACGAGGCCCTGGGTTCGATTCCCCAGCACCACATATACAGAAAACGGCCAGAGGTGGCGCTGTGGCTCAAGTGGCAGAGTGCTAGACTTGAGCGGGAAGAAGCCAGGGACAGTGCTCAGGACCTGAGTCCAAGGCCCAGGACTGGCCAAAAAAAAAAAAAAAAAAAAAAAAGAAGCAGGACAGCCTGAAGTTTTTCAAGCATTTTTGGACTTGAGGTAACAAAAACCTCTTGATGCATACATATAATTTTGTACAAGTCAAATCCATTTACCAAGTAATCCATATGCTGCCAGGTTGAAGTCCAATCCAGAGCAAGCATGGACTCAACAGTAGATTTAAGATGTTTGTCCATCGGAGCCTTGTGAAAAGGAAAACTCAACTCCCAGCCCTGTAGATAGACTATCAGAAAAACCGGTATCCTTTTCCATTTCTGGGACTTTTGGGCACTCCTCCCTCCAGATGACCCCTTCCCCACTGAAGTTCATGACCTTTCCAGAGTGGAGCTACACATTTCTTGTGAGTTGCAAAAGGAAATTCTCTTCCTGACAAGGAACTCATAAGGTCAAACATGTATGGAAAGTCATGCAATCATAGGTTAAGACCACCATATCTAGGTACTTACAGTACTGGAATAAGTTCATTCCTCTTTTGCTGAATGAGAGTTTCCAGGTTACCATTAGGCTCCAGTACATACCAAAGTCAATGCACCCTATGACCAAGAGGGATTAGGGCTCAGATAACACCTACTTCATGGACAGCTCAGATCACAAAGCTTGGTGAGCAACATCAAAGCATCAGAAATGAGAAATAATCAATATCAATTCTGAATAACCCCACGAAACAGTCATTGCATGAAGTGAGGTGAGAATTCTACGATGCCCCTTTCTTATTGCTTCAATTTTTGTTGAGCCACAACACCTTTTAAAAGTGTTTACTTGAAGGAAATATGCCAACATGGGTAGGAGGTACAGCTTTCAGAGTATGCCAGCAACAAAAGAAAGTTGACAGTCACTGGATCATCTTCCCACTCACTGGACATATTAAACGGGTATGGGAGTGAAAGCACCAGCAAGCAGACTTTCAGATAGTACATATTGTGTCTGCTTTGCATGAAGGAGGTCCATTGACACACCTAATCATGTTTGTGGGTAATAATGAAAGAGCCGATAAGAAGAGATGTGAATGGAGATTAGGAGGTCAGCCTGCACAGCTCAGTGCCTGCTCGGAGGCTTAACCATGCCGGTAGGCATCAAAGCTATCATAGAATAGTTTCACTAAGTAGCTAACTAAAAGACACTCTACAGCATGAAGTTCATTGGGAAGTGTTCTTGAGAAGATCCAGAATAGAACAGAGGGAGAAGTTGAGCAGACATTCCATCTCAAGATGATTCTGCTCAGGGAAGGAGCAAGGAGATAGGTAACTGATGCCAATAAAAGTCACAGGACTGGGCTGGGGATATGGCCTAGTGGCAAGAGAGCTTGCCTCGTATACACGAGGCCCTGGGTTCGATTCCCCAGCACCACATATACAGAAAACGGCCAGAAGTGGCGCTGTGGCTCAAGTGGCAGAGTGCTAGCCTTGAGCAAAAAGAAGCCAGGGACAGTGCTCAAGCCCTGAGTCCAAGAACCAGGACTGGCCAAAAAAAAAAAAAAAAAAAAAGTCACAGGACAGGTCCTAACCCACTAATACAGCCACAGGCAGAAAATTAGCATCCCTCTGTTTAGAGGATTTATAGAATCTCCTTACACACAGTGACGCCCTGGTGATTGAAAATCAGGATTTTTGCTTAACAGAATTGCTCAATTCTTGTGAACAAGAAATTTTAGGAACAAGGATTCCCTAAGGTCAAGACTTCTAGGCAACCTCAAGAAGTGCTGGCTCAATATGAGCTAGGCCCCAATACATACTACTAGCACAAACATGTATAGCAGGAACAAACACCAGGAAGTCAGAAATGGAGGCAGTGCTGAGGTTGTTGATCTTAAGTTCTTCTTGCTCTGGTCTTCTCTGTTTGACTCGAGTTAAGATGATAAGAGCCTTGAGAAAAGAGTTATGGTGCTCAGTGCTTCCAGTCACTCTCTCTGTGGGACTGACCAGAGATTATCCAGACTTAGAGACAATTCTATAACACACAGGATATAACAGACACATTAAGTTGTTGGGGGAAAATAAAGGAAGTCTCATGAGTCACATGGAAGAGATACATGAGAACATAAGCATCAACTCAACCATCAATACAAAGTCTTAGTTGCCATTTTACACCTTTTGGAATCTATATAATGGATGTAACCAGCAGGTAATCAGCTAATAAACTGGGGCGAAAATGGGTTACCAAATCACAAACAATGATGGATTTCTACCATACAGTAATTAGTTCTCAGTAAGCTTTTAAAGAAAAACAATCTACCACTTTAATGAAGGAAAATAAATGTTTCTTTGATTTTAATGTTACTGCTCCTGCAGAGAAAATGGCCATAGACAGCCTTATTTTAAGTCGATGATTTAAGAAGCCCTTTGGCTATAGGCAGTGATGCCTGCAGAAAACTCATTCCCTCTTGTGACCTCAAGCAGATGAAATGTTGTCAACATAGCTATGCTACTGAAAGTCTTCTATAGATTCAACACAATCCCCATCAAAATTTCAAGGTCATTCTTCCCAAAATATAGAGAAACCAGTACTGACAGTTATGCAAACAGAAAAAGTCATCCTGAGCAGAAAAAGCAAAGCTTTAGGTATCCTAATACCACACTTCACATTATACTATGAAGCCATAGTAACATAAACACAGTGGTACTTCAAAGAAGCAGACACAAAGAACAATGGCACAGGACAGAAGGCCCAGAAGGCATCCATATAGCAACAGTCATGTAATTTTTGACAAGCCAAAAACAAACCATAGAAAAACAACAGCCTTATCAACAAGTAGTATTAGTTATCTACATGTAAAAATACAAACTTGATCCCTACCTCTTGATAAGGAAGATTCTACATTGGTCAAAGATCTTAAAGTGAGACTTGAAAACTTTAAAGCTAGTATAGGAAGATAAAACATACTTGAAAATACATGCGTAGGCAATTATTTTCTGGTCTTCAAATGGCTCACCAAGTAAGAACAAGAACTAACTAATCAAATTTGGAAGCTTCTGCATGAAGGAAACAATAACCAAAAGACAACCAAAGGAATAGCACAGATGTTTCTTAGCTCTTCGGATAAAGATTTACCATCCAAGAATATAAAGAGCTCAAATTAAACACCAAAACAACCAACTGTCCAATCGATAAAAGAACACATGCACAGAAACATTTTCAAATGAACTAGAAATATTCAACATCCTTAAAGGAAATGCATACACAAATGACAGATTCCATTTCATCCCAGCCAGAATGACTACAGACAAAACAAACAATAAATGTCAGCAAAGATGGGAGGTTAAGGAACCCTCATACGTGTTTTGGTAGAAATGTCAATTACTTCAAAACTCAGTAGAGAGGGTCATCTGAAAACTAATAGCCACATTTTATGACTCCATTATACCACTCTTGGGCCTGTATCCAGAGGAGGGGGACAATACCTAAGTGATACCTACATACCTTTCTTTTTTTTTAATCACAACATGGTTCACAATATGAAATCAGCTCAAATGCCCAGCAGTAGTTAAAGAATATGGGGCAGATATACACAATTAAGAAACTAGACTAGTACCAGTGGCTCACACATTGCTTTATTCATATGTAGAAGCTAGATCTAAAATGATAACCATGAACTTAAGAAGGAGACTGACCAGGGGAGGAGAAAAGGGAACAGTTCTGAGGCATAAACAAGATCAAAATGTGTTGTATATCAAGATAGCGTAGTGAAAACCAGCAAACACCTTCACAAAAGAGGGCAGAAGGGAAGGAGGTAAGGTTGTTCAGAGTACAATGTGGGCACCAATGGAAATATCACAATGAAACCTTCTTGTACAATTTATGTATGCTAATAAGATGAATCAGATGGCTGGTCAATTTCCCCTGCTTTCATGCAAGTTATGAAGTAATTCCACTTTAATTTGGTACTAAAGGGTTTCTGAATGCAGGGCATTTTGCTTGCTAAGTAGCCCTCTTCCACTTGAACCACACTTTCAGTCCCCTTTTGTTTTATTTCTCAGAGAAAGTTTCACTTTGGGGGCAAGGGCTGGGCTTGGATCCTACTACTTACATCTCATACATAGGATTCATGGCCAGGACCACTTAATTTTTTCCAAGATATGCAAACTCCCAGCTCCTGCCTTCCCAGAATCTGGGATTACAGCGTTATATATTGCATCCATTCAGAAAATTTACCACCTAAAAGGACAACACGGCAAAGGTAGATAATGACAATGGCAAGTATGTCATTCCAAACCGAAGGAGAGCAAGAACTAATCCAAATACACGAAGCTATGCCCTCTAATTATTTGAGGACAATGCCCCAAACTGACGTTACTATATAAATCAAATCAAATGTCAGAAGGAAACTCATGATCTGGTACAACAACAAGCCTCTGAACTCTGTAGGCCCAGAGTCAAAGGGCAAATGGGAGCTAATAAAAGGCGCAAGATTTATGGATGTGTCACCACCAGAACATTTAAATCTCATCATGAAATAGTCTAGTTGGTCCAAATACACTCAAAGCACACATCTTTTAAAGGATCTTTTCTCTAAAGGTGTAACTCTTGAAGATGGCAAAAGAGAAGGGTAACCATTTGGCGATTTGCTGAGGGGAAAAATAAAGGTACAAACATAGTACAATTTGTTATTTTGCTTAGAGCCTCCAAATCTCCTATAGATGTGGGTTCACATGTCTTTTTGGATCTATGTTCTAGGCTCGTTATTTTGCTTTGAGGTTAGACCCAGTCCTGTCTTGGAAATCTTCCAAGTTAGTTGACTCTATCCCTTGGTGGTCCTGTCAGCTATGATCCAAGGATTCATCACATTCTCCATACTTAAAAACCAGAATGTATCTATTTTGTACAGATCACCAAGATTAGTAATATAGATTTAGAAGTGGTAGTCTATTCAATCTCAAGAAAATGTTCTAAAAAGTAACCTTACCCTAACATTCTAGGAAAAGTACCCCCCTAATTAGATTTTCTTCCCTCTAAAAGAAGAAGAGCAGAAGAAAGTCAGCATATATTCACATCCAGCATTTGTGATGGTTCTGTCACTACTGGCATTGCTTAACACTGGTAGACTAGAAAGGGAAGAGAACAGACATTAAGATCAGTGAGTGAGGGAACGACAGAGAACTAGGATGGTATTCACCCTGCGCAAGGTCATGTGCACATAGTCTTCAGTCTTGCTTTGCTTCTAGGTATATCCTCTCCCTACAATCCCTACTCTCCTCCCTACTCTCCTCCCTGCTCTCCTCCCTGCTCTCCTCCCTACTCTCCTCCCTACTCTCCTCCCTACTCACCCTACTCTCCCTACTCTCCCTACTCTCCCTACTCTCCCTACTCTCCCTACCTCTAGTCCTGTCGTACATCTAGTCCTGTCCTACTCTCTCCTACCTCTACCCTCTCCTACCTCTACCTTGTCCTACTCTCTCACCTTTCCTAGCCTATCTCTAGCCCTAGCCTATCTCTAGCCCTAGCTTAGGACTCGAACCTTGAACCTTAGGAATTCTAGGCAAGTGCTCTACCCCTGAGCTAATTCCTTGCTCTGACTTTCAGGTTGTCTTTGATCCTACTTCTCCTCTTCCCCTTCTTTTCTGTATGCCGTCACCACTTTCCTTCCCCTCCCATTCTCCCTTTCTTACAGGTGCTCCCTCTCTTCACTGTTGAAGGATTCGGTGCTTTGGGGTTTACAGGCAATAATTCTGCCAGCAATTTTCTCTCCCAGCCCAGTAAGCTCTCTGAAACGTGATTTTATTTCAATTCAACTCCAACTATCCTTGTGCAAAAGTGATATATATTTCAGAAGTGGCCTTCAAATTTTGACAAGCCAAATGAAAATACAATATTTTAAAATGATATAACAACGTAGATAGAGAAGCCTCTTTAGTCCAACTCAGTAATGATTGATAATTGTGCTTTTATTCATGTCAAAGGACCAGGAAGGCCCTGGTCCTTTATTGATAGGCCCTGGTCCTGGGGCCGTTTTAAGGGTACATGCCACTTAGGACCTGATTCCAAATGTTGGAAAATCTCAGTCGCAGAAGAAATTGAAATTGTAAAGTACTCCTGGCTTAAATTGTCAAAACTCAGGCAGGACACCTGGTTGGCTAAGAGATCAGATATCCACCTTCTTTCCCCAGATGAAGGTATTCAAAGGTAAAGTGATAATTCAACATGCTCTTGTCAAAATTGACCTACGGACGCAAGTCAAGTATTTGAGGGGATCGCCACCCAGACTTCTTCAACCAAAAACTATTTGGTGTCTTAAAATGCCTTGCTACAGAAGCCAGCCCTGGTAAATGAGGCCTTACAATGCCAAAGTCATTTGTTTAAAAGGTTGTCTCTTAAGTCTTGGTGATTTGCAAGATTGGCAAAAAAAAAATTGCCACTGAAAAATGTGTGGCCCATTTTTACTTTGCTCGCTTGAGGATCTTTTGTGCAAATGTATGTGAGTGTGTGTATATGAGTGTGAACAAATTCAAGATTAAAATTGTCAGTCTGATGTAAAAATGGTTGAATTTCCATACAAACGCCAAAACGGTCATCAGGTTTCAGTGCTACCAAATGTTTTCAAGGATTTTTGTATTGCTTTATAGAGGAATTGTAGTTTCATCAAACAATGTCTTTAATTTGCAGTTGCAAAATATTGGTATCTTAATGTGTTAGGCTGTTTGCACTGTAATCAAATTATCTGGCTTAGCACAAGGCATTGGGAATTTGAAATTTATTCCCCTGCCCTGTTTACTAATTTGAGGCTAAATGTCAGAAATTTGGATATTAATTTGTATCACTGTTAAAGAACTGCTTCGGGCTTCTCAGTCAGACATCAAAAGGAAAGAACAGGAAAACTTAGGATGGGCCTGTGTGCCTATCTTCGGGGTTGAGGGGTGAACTGGCAAAGGTGCAGCTTAGCTGGTCCATGCATGGTGAGGCAGGCCCCGGGGGCAAGTGCACACGTGGTAGAAAAAGACTGAGCTGTCACAAAGGCAGTTGATGGAGCCCGAAGGACTCAGATGTGTATATACCCATTCTGTAGGACAGGCCTCTCTGTCTGTTCCTTGCTGCTGGACACTGGAAACCTGATGGTAAAATGGGCATTCTGTAGGACAGGCCTAGCTGTCTGTTCCTTGCTACTGGAAACTGGAAACCTGACGGTAAAATGGGCAATGTGATGATTTGTTTGATATTTCCAAAACTCCCCACCGAGATGTATTTAAAGTTGGAAAAGCCTTAAAACGTGGCTTAGAAAGTTTATCTGTATGATGTCATTTAATTTCTATGCTATTTTGAAATTTGCATGTACTTTTTTGAAGTAAAATTATTAAGTCTGGAAACTTGGCTTGTCATTCTAGTGCTAATAATTCTTTCATGATTCTTGGTAATTATTGATAGGAATTCTTAGACTGGAAATATGATTATACTACATTATATGATTATAATGCACGATAATACATTTGAAATGCAATTTTAGTTTGGCTTGAATTTGAAAGTATTTCCTACTAAGTGATTATTCTTTTTTTTTCTCACTGCATGCCTTTCATTAAGTTCTCACCTTCTTCTTAAACACAAAGATAGTAATATTCACTCAGTAGTGTTACTGTGAGGATTAAACAAGATATAATATGTAAATCCCTTACCATAGTGTCTGATACTTGAGAAATATTAGCTCCTTTCCTTTGTTCCTCCTTTATTGAATGGACTGCTTTATGTGGTCATTCTTTTAGGTACTGAAGTCTACAGAGTAAATCCATAGACTTTATTTTCAGATGACTTGATATAATTTCAGTATATGACCCACAAGGATCATAGATTCTTTCAGATAGGTCACACCTCCCTGCAGATGCTACTACTGGGTAACAGTCTAAGAACTCCTGAACTGATTAAAACAAAGAAACTACCAACACTCGCGTTGCTTCCCAGCTTACATGGGTTTTCTGTGGATACTTACATGACAGTGTGTTGTAAGCCAGAGTCATCACAAAACACTAAATAAACCACTCCCCCCTGACAACTTCAATCTCAAATGAAGACGAAACTTGTGTAGAGAATAGATTTAACATACAGTCCCTTAGTTAGAATAAACTTGGTTCATCCTACACGCACCCTTTCTTCCCCAACTATTTTGCTACAAAATGTTTTTATTTATTTAGTTAGTTATTTTATTAATTAAATTTTGTTGACAAGGTGTTGTGCAAAAGGTGTACAGTTCCGTGATAAGGCAGTGAATACATTTCTTGTGATATCTTAAACCCTCATTTTTCTTTTCCTTCCCTAGATCAGGTAGGCATATATACAATAGCCAGTGTACCGAAATCATATACAGTAACCACGTGGCATAGGCCAAAGGAAATTCACCTAGAACTTTAAATGTAATGTCAACAATAGAATCTTCCTGGGTTCTTCTCTTGGGGTTGTTTTTGCTTATCCTCATCTTATATGATCATATGTACATAGCTGTTGAGCCTTTGTGATCCACTGATAGGTCTATTCTAAACCTTTCTATGTGTAGTAGTTGTTTGGTTTTAGATACATAATGGAAGGTCGATGACGGAAACCTGTGGAAATACCATTTGAATAGTTTTTTGTTTCGCAGACCTGGTCTCCACTGTCTTGCCCCTCCTCCCCCCCCACACACACTCTAACAGTAATATATCAAGGAGACCATGCCCCTTTGTTCTCTGTGTTCTAGGCTTGTCTCACTCAACATTATTTGTTCAAGTTCTGACCATTTCCCTGCGAATACCAATGTTTTATCATTTCTATTTGCTATGTAGTATTCCATTGTGTATAGGTACTACATTTTTTGCATTCATTCATCTGCAGTGGGGCATCTGGGTTGTTACCATATTTTGCCTATTGTAAATTGTGCAGCGATAAACATGGATGGGCAGATGTCTTTTGGATATCCTGAGACCTATTGTTCAGGATAGATGCCTAGGAGTGGTATGGCTGGGTCATAGGGTATGTCTATGCTGAGCTTTTTGAGGAACCTCCATACTGCTTTCAAAGCGGTTGTACTAATTTGCCCTCCCACCAACAGTGGAGAAGGGTTCCTCTTTCCCCGCATGCTCTCCAGCATTTGTTGTTGCCCGAGGTCAGAGTATAGGCCATTCTAACTGGAGTGAGGTGGTATCTCTGTGTTGTTTTTAGTTGCATTTCCTTTACTGCCAGGGATGTTGAACATTTCCTCATATGTTTCTTTGCCATTCTTATCTCTTCTCCTGTGAAGTCTCTCTTTAGTTCCTTTGCCCATTTAATAATTGGTTTCCTGGGTTTGGAGGGGGTTAGTTTCTGTGTTCTCTGTAGATGACGGATATTAGGCCTCTGTCTGTTGCTGTGCTGGTGAAAATCCTTTCCCATATGGTTGGCTGTCTTTCTAGATTGGTGGCTATGTCTTTAGCTGTGCCGAAACTTTTTATTTTGTCATAGTTCCATTTGTTGAGACTCTCCCCTATCTGTTGTGCCCCTGGGACTATATTCAGGAAGGTCCTTCCTGTGTCTTTAAGTTCTAGCGTCTTTTCTACTCTGACCTTCAGTAGTTTCAAGGATTCTGGTCTGATGTTGAGGTCCTTAATCCATTTTGAGTTGATCTTGGTGCATGGTGATAGGCTAGGGTCTAATTTGAGAAAACTCAAATTAGACCAGTTTTCCCAGCACCAGTTGTTGAAGAGGCTATGTTTTTCCCATTGTATGTCTTTAGCTCCTTTGGGGAATATCAGCTGACTGTAAGAATGCGGTTTTATTTCTGGGTCTTCTATTCTATTCCATTGGTCTTCAGGTCTATTTTCCTACCAATACCAGGCTGTCTTTGCTATGATGGCTCTATAATAAAGCTTGAAGTCTGGTATTCTTTTGCCTAGAATTGCTTTGGCTGTTCTAGGTCTTTTGCTGTTTCATATGAATTTATGGGTTGTTTTCTCTATTTCAGTGAAGAATGTAGCTGTGATGTTGATGGGGATTGCATTGAATTTGTATAGCATTTGGGGCAATATGGGCATTTTCGCTATATTGATTCTGCCTACCCATGAGCATGGGAGGTCTTTCCATCTCCTTGTGTCCTCTTTGATTTCCCTTTTTAGATTTTTATAGTTCTCATTCAATAGGTCATTCACGTCTTTAGTTAGGTTAATCCCTAGGTAATGTATTTTTTTTTTTAGCTATGATAAATGGTATTATTTCCGTAATTTCCTTTTCTGCTTGTACATTGTTGGTGTACAGAAAATCTGCTGATTTTTGTGGGTTGATTTTGTATCCTGCTACTTTGCCAAAATGGTTTATTAGGTCTAGGAGTTTGGGGACTGAGTTTTTTGGGTCCTTCACATATAAGATCATGTCATCTGTGAATAGGGATAGTTTGATTTTTTTCTTTGCCAAATGTGGAACCCTTTGATGTCTTCCTCTTGCCTTAGTGCTATGTCTAGGAATTCCAGCACTATGTTGAATAGAAGCAGGGATAATGGGCATCCTTGTCTTGTTCCTGAGTTTAGGGGAAATGGTTTCAGTTTCTCCCCACTTAATATGGTATTAGCAGTTGGTCTGTTGTATATCGCTTTTCTTATTTTAAAGAATGTTCCCTTTATTCCTGGGCTCTCCAGGGCTTTTAACAGGTATGGGTGTTGTATTTTGTCAAAGGCTATTTGGCATCGGCTGAGATGATGATGTGGTTCTTCGTCTTAGCTCTGTTGTCGTGGTGAATTACATTTATTGATTTGCAGATGTTGAACCGTCCTTGTGTCTGTGGGATGAAGCTTATGTGATCATGATGTATAGTTTTCTTGATCAGTTTCTCGATCCTGTTAGCTAACACGTTGTTGTGGAGCTTTGCATCTGTGTGCATTAGTGATATTGGTCTTTGCCTAGTTTGTGGATGAGTATAATATTGGCTTAATAGAATGAGTTTGGGATTTCTCCCTGTTTCTGTTTTGCGGAAGAGTTTGAGGAGTATTAGCTACTCACTGAAGGTTTTATAGAATTCATTGGTGAATCCATCTGGGCCTGAGCTTTTCGTTGTTGGGAGGATCTTGATTACCTCCTGTATCTCGCTGTAAGTTATTGGTTTATCTAGTTGATTAATTTCTTCTTGATTCAGTTTGTGAAGTTTATACTTCTCTAAGAATTGATCCATTTCTGTAAAATTATTGTTCTTTAGTGAGTAAAGATTCTGGAAATAGTTCCTTATGATTGTTTGAATAACCTATATATTTGTTGTAATTTTTCCAGTGGAGTCCCTGATCTTACGGATATGAGTCTATTTTATTTATTTATTTATTTTTGGTAAGTCTTGCAAAGGGTCTGTCAATTCTATTTATTTTCTCAAGAACTAGCTTTTAGTTTTATTTATTTGTTGAATCGTCTTTCTATTCTCAATCAGACTATCTCTTCTTTTATCTTTATGATCTCTCTCCTCCTAGTCGTTTTAGATTCAATTTTTTTCTTGTTTCTCCAGTCATTTTAGCTGCATCATGAGGTTCTTGATCTGTTCTGATTCCATTCTTTTAATGTGTATGCTGAGGGCAATGATCTTGGCCCTCAGCACGGGCTTTGCTGTATCCCATAGGTTTCTTTGTGATGTATTTTCATTGTCATTTTGGCTTATGAATTCATTAATTTTGTCCTTCATTTGCTCTGTGACCCAAGTGTTAGATAACAGTGAGGGGTTTAGCCTCCAAGTATTTGTGTAGTTTCTGTGGTATCTTTTGTTATTGAGGGCTACCTTGATTACACTGCGATCAGATAGTTTCTTTATGTGGACTATGACATGATCTACTTTGGAGTATGTTCCATTGGTTCTGATATACCAGCTACTATTTGAAAGCAAAGCACACACTATCTACAGGCAAACATCTCTATGGATGCATCTAAAAGGGTCCCAGCAGGATCGCAAGACTAGCAGGTGCTTTCATGCTACAAAGGAGCACTCTGGCTGACACTGTGGCCTTGCAGAAACATGCCAGATTGTGATTTCGCAATCCTGGTCTCTGGACTAGAGACCACAGCAGAGATGCCAGGTAGGGGCCCACATCACTGGATAATGTTAGGGGGAAGTTGCTAAGAATACAAAGAGCTCTGTTTCTCAACATTCTGCACAGTACTGCCAGTGGTCAGGGAACAGACCTTGGAGGACAAAGCAGTTTCTTACACCATGCTTTCTGCCTTCCACCTCAAGCTGGATGAATTGAGGTTGCTGTAACCAATCCTGAAGTTTCTGAGATAGTAAGGGAATGACATTAAATGTCCCCCCATCTTATAAGGAAAACTCAGTGGGGTCTGCATCCTATGCTCAACACTCCATAGAACAGAGAAAGTCAGAGAAAAGCCTGTGGAGGTGTATCACGGGTTGGTAGGACATGGGCGGACAAAAATAAATCAGAGACAGACACCTGTTATAAGAATGCCTTTGGCATCCCTCCCATCTTGTTCTGTCATGAAACTTGAAAACCTCTGCCAGTGGAGCAAGAGTGCAGTTAATGGTACATGCCAGTGCTCCAGTCTCTTCCCGTTGTAATTGCAATACTTCATCAAAACTCAGAGGAAAAAATGGGCAGGACACCAGCCGTCAGGCTGATCAGCCCTACTACAGTGGGAGATACCCCACCTTGTAAAAGGAAAATCCCAAGTACACTGATCCTTCTGCAGAGTTTGAGAAAGACTTCGTACCTTGTAGACTCCCTGGTTGGCATCACAGCTGTGGGGACAGCATTGTGCCTGCTGCACCATCCCATAGGGACACCTCCCTCTAACCTCTATCATTCAGCTTTCTGGAAAATATCCTGGACCAGCTCAACTTCAGCTACAAAGGCTATCTTAGCTGGTAAAGGATAGAACATACAGTGGCACTGAAGCCAACGCCAGGAGTCTTGCTTGCCATCAGTTACAACTCTCTTCTCTGTGTTCCCTAGGCTGGTCAACAAATTGTGATTCCCAGTTCCCCGGAAACTGTTCTGATCACCTACATCTCTAGGAGACTCAGCAGTTGACCAATTCCTATGGAGATACCATCGCTTACCAAGTTGGATCACAAACTTGGACAATGCACCTCATCACAAGGGGCTAGGCCAGGGAAATCCACTGTCACCCAGCAGAGCTGCCAGGTAGGGTCCCTCACCTAAGGCTAATGTGAGCATGTAGCTGCCAAGGAAAAGATCATGAACATCCAGACAGATCCTGCCCATGATAGCCCAAGTCAAATAAGCACTTAAGCTTGCGCAATGCAGGGACCATGAAGCATGTCCTTCAGAGGGGAGACAGGTGCCCAAGAGAAGTCCACACACTTTACTCATTCAAGGAAGACCCTGCAGAGCTGTTGTCTAGAGAGAAAAAGGCTTTTGAAGAAGTTGCATTTCAAGTAGGCTTAGGTCTTAAGGAGGTCACTCATAGATTAGAAACAAGCTGAATTTCATGGGAAACAGACAAATTCAAAGAGAAAAGAACCCAAATACAGGCACCCTCTGCAGTTCAAGGGACGAATTTCCACACAGCAAAACAGAAAGCTCAGATCTGCTCCCAGGCCCCATTATCAGCCAATTCAATTTCACACATCAACCCATCCCCAGGTCTCTGTTGGGCACAGGCTTTGAGGGAAACTTGGAAATCTCTGTAGTCGCGGGCCACACAAGCCCTCCTCACACCTCCCAAATGGAAAATGTCAAGTAACCAAGTTCACACAAAATAAGATGCACAAAATAATCTCTGATTTGCTCCTTCAATGATATCTGAACAGGAAAAAAGATATGTCTGCATGCAGATAATAGGGGGCACATTAGTGTCACATTTCTTCCAAGAAGGAAGCTCTCCATCATAAGAAAGAAACAGGAAGCTCCTTTGCTGTAGGTAGTATCAGGCCAGGTCATCTTCCCCTGAAAACAGAGTCAGGTGGGTTTGACCTCATCTGAGCTATTAGGAGTATCACCCTCACTCCATTCTCACTCCCCAATTCTTTCCTTTCCAGAGTCCCATCTCAACACTTCCAGGAAATACTAAGGGGGAAAGATAAGAGTAATGCAACTGACCACGTTGGGGGTAAGCAGCCAAACTCTTCACCCAGAGGGACATTCTGAGATACACTGCTCATGGCCCCTCAGTGGACCCAGCAAGATCAGGACTGAGTCGTCTCTAATGGGTCATCTCACTAACACCTCCTGAAGTCCCTTCTCTCTTTACTCCACTCAGTCACCAACCAGCTCAATAGCCCTGTGAAACCTCCTAAGAAAGTATCTGAAGGCTGTAGACAAAGAGTGACCCAATAAAATGCCCAATACTCATCCAAAGAACTGGTAATCATAGGTGACATGTCAAGTTAGGGAGAAAAGCAGGAAACAAGACTGCTTGTCCACTGATACAAAGTACAGAGGGTCTTTTACTGCCAGGAAGGGGTACAAATATATTCAGAAGGGAAACTAAGACAAGGAAGTTGGACCGAGAAAGAGAAGAGGATGGGCACTCAGAAATCTAGAGAGTTGTCATCTCTAAAGATAAAAAAAAAAACAGTTCAAGAAGGTAGAGGCTGATAAAGGTAAACCACTCCCGGAAAGGCAAGCCTGGCTAGAAAAGGCAGAACAAGGCTGCCTACGGTCTATCACATGAGAACCATCTTACACTTCTGCTCTTGGTCACTGTAAGATGTGATTCTTTTCCATTCTTTCAGTTAGTGTGTCTATGGAAGACTGAATGAGCCTCATTTCCTTTCTATTTTATCAAACAGTCCCCATATCTATTCTGGCACTGGAAACCTCCATCTACAAATTTAAAAAATCAAAGCAAATAACCTACACATCTTCATAGAATTCTCGAATCTTAGCATTCCAGATTACAGAGGTTGAAAACATTAAACTGTTCAGTAAGTTTCAAATAAATAGGCACAATTCTCAGAAAATATCCATGTCTTCCTTTCTCCAAGATTCCATCTGAGTATCTTCACTGTAGATACAAAATTTAACATTGGAAACGTCCCAATAGAGTATCATATAACCTCAAACAACATTCTCACTGGTTTCTGTCACCAGGCAAAATCAAATCACAGCAGGTCACAGAACAAGTGAAATTTCTAACTATTTTACTATCCCTTTATGATCCTGAAGACTGATGAGAATACAAGAGGGCATTCTCAATTTCTCCACAATAGAGTGGCTATGCTCACATCTAAAGACGTCCTTCACATGGACCTGTGCCTTTCCCTTCCTGACTTATAAGTTATTTCAGCTTCCAAAGAGGTGAGAATTTCTCCCTGTAACCTCGACAAAGTCCCTTCTGACAGGAAGACCAAGGATTTGCAATACTGGTATGGTGACCATTATCTGAGCCACATCCCCTGCAAAATACATCTATAAGGGCACATGTAAAGGGATTTCTAGAGGAGAGCGAGACTAGAAGCTGCTTCCATTCAGTAGAAGAACATTCTAGTTTACAATTTAGCCTTCAAGAGCATGCCGATTGCACTGGAGACCGCGGGTCTTCCCACACATGGGAAGGCACCCATCCATATGGACATGACCTATCCTGTCCTCTTAGTGTTGGAAATGCAAAGCTTCTGGGGAAAAAAGATTCCACATCTATGAATTCTGCATTCCTCACCTTATCTGTCTACCTCCAAGATGCTATGGCCACCAGTGGATTTTCTGAGATTCTGGGAGAACAGACTTAAATCCATCCTAATGGACAACTCCTGGCTCCTTACTTACAAAGTCAACTGTGACTGCTTCTGACATGTTCAACAGCCTAGAGGACAAAGAAATTGAGAGAAGAACCCCTTGCTTTGCTAACAGACATCATGGTGAAAAACTAATTGAGGGCAACAAACCCTGACACCTCATAGGACAAGCTGGAGAGCAGCTTTGGAGTCCCCCATTTTGTATTATCCAATGCATCTACCTTGAACAAGGGTGAGATTCTACAGTGAGCACAGTGCTATTCAGCTCTTCTTAATTCAGTACTGAATGTTAGAGAAGTCTGGTCCTGTGGGGGGCTTCATCAGCACTCTCAGGGCTGAAGAAGGGCAAGGTCATACCAAGAGCCAGACATCAGTCAGTCTTCAGTAATGGCATCTAGTTAGCCCAACTCTAGGGGAAAAGATCCCGTGCTCTTCCTGACGAAAGATCATCCCAGGAGCACTGGACTCTTTCTGTAGAGTGTGAGCATGGATGGTTTCTTGCTAACATCTCCCGAGCTCCCTTTTATTCAGCACAGCTATGGAAGGCATTATGCCAGTTGTCCCAACCCAAGGACACTTCCCTCTGACCTCCATCCAAGTTAGTATCTTAGATCTTTCTGGAAAATATCCTAAAGCAACTCAGCTCCAAGCACAAGGCACATCTCAGCTGATAAAGAACAGAAAAGAACCAGGGTGACATGGATCCAAGGTCCTGTTTCCTGACATGGAAATTCACACCGCCACACTATGGGCTTCCTTCCAGAGTTACCAGAGATACAAGTCACAAATGACCTAGAGTTTACCATGCAAGACCATACCCACCTTTGTCCCCCACTCCCTACTCTTTTACTTCTGGGTTTGCTTTTCAAAGGGTTGTCTTCAGCTATCCTTCCACTGGCCTGAATCATCAGAAGGAAAATGCCACGTTTCACAGAAAAGAGCTTCAGTCATACACATAGCAAAACCTACAGGTTTTACACAATTTACGTGCTTTCCACTCAAATATCAGTGATGCATGTTTTCTCATTTGAAACAACTCTAACCTTACAGTTAAGACAGTGTACAAGATATGTCAGCTGCTCATGACATGGGATCTGCTAATAGAACCCGCCCCATCCAAGTACTTCAGTCAATGTCTGATTGCTTCCATTTTGTATGTATAAAAAACTCCAACCCCAGAAGAAATCAGAAATATATTCAATTTTTCTAAATAAAATACAAATTTGTTAAATATTCCTAATTTATCATGGAGATCTGGTCTAGGTGGAACCATGCAGATGAGAGAAAGCTCTGGGTCAATTGCAGAAGTACCTCAGGTCATGCCATTCCAAGTTCCCAGGGAAGTGTATTCCTTACCTTTGTCACTTTGACAACTACCAACTACACACAGTTTAAAGAAGCATCTACAAACTGATTACCCCCAGGTAAAATCACAACAAGTCTTGGAGATGCACAATACACAAGGGAGCATGAGCCAGAGAAATTTACCGTGGCTCAGCAGATGTCAGGCAAGGTCCAGCAGCCCAGGTTGTAACAATAAGCACAGTTGTGAAGGAAAAACACTGCATTTGAAGCCAATGTCCCGAGGAAGCTCTGTCCCTACCCTCTTGGCTTGTGCCAAAGCACAGAACTGAGGGTCAGTGAGCCTCAAGCTCACTATGTGTCCTTCAGAATATAATCAGGAATAGTGTGCTCGTGTGCACTCACCCACTCACTCTTCATCAAGGATGGCCCCACCAGTGCTACAGACACACTTGGACCAAAAGGTGGGCTTTTAGTTTTGAACAAGCGATATCCTTTAGGAGAAACACAAATACAAAGAAGAAGAGGAGGGCTGGGGATATAGCCTAGTGGCAAGAGTGCCTGCCTCGGATACACGAGGCCCTAGGTTCAATTCCCCAGCACCACATATACAGAAAACAGCCAGAAGCGGCGCTGTGGCTCAAGTGGCGGAGTGCTAGCCTTGAGCGGGAAGAAGCCAGGGACAGTGCTCAGGCCCTGAGTCCAAGGCCCAGGACTGGCCAAAAAAAAAAAAAAAAAAAAAAAACAAAGAAGAAGAGGACAAAGTCCCTCTCAAGTTCAGACATTGAGCTTCCACACAGCAGCATCTGTGATTTGTTACTCCCTAATACTTCTTTTCCAGTTCCTTCTTAAACCCAAGTATTCTAAGCTTCAAGCCAAGGCTCTGAGAGGCCATCACTAGTTCATCTTCACTGTTCCCAGTTCCTTCTCTAGGACAGAAGACTTGAAAGTTTTAAGGGACTGTTCTGTTTTCAAGTTGTTTCATTCTCACTGTTTGGACCTATAAACCCTACTCGTACTTCTCATTGGGAATATTTTCAGGGTACAAATTCACCAGTCCCATGCAGAATAAAGGAAAAAGATAGAGGTCAAATATTATCAACTCTATCTCTCAATGCCGGAATAGAAACTATAGTTATGAACTAAAATGATTGGTATACACAAGAAAAATCATATTTGTGGAAATAACTCACCTCCACATAAGAACGATTATTGGAAATACAGGCTTTTTTCTGTAGAATTCCACTGTCACTAACCACCCAAGTCACCTCCGACATCACAGTGCAAGTAAATTAAAAACAAGCAAAGATGGCATCCAACCTGCCACTCAGACATCACACTTACCTGATTTTGTTGGGAAGGCTCAACAAAAGCCGCTCTGCTATTTGCACGTGGCAACGCTCTGCATCCATGGGAATGAGTCTCCTTCCCCATTCTTTCTTGAGCATAGAGACATCATATGATCACATCAATAATGTGATCGTATAGAATAGGGAAGGAGCAGTCATCATGTGTCCATTTCAACTGATGAATTCTAAGAACAGGATGAATGCTATCTAGGAAAATTAAATTCCTTTCACAGTATAGTGGTGGCTATTGTAATGCTGTCATGGTAAAGGTACCTACAGTCATAGTTGACATGAATTGTACATAATGAGAATATTACCCACTTTACACTGTGAGCAGGGTTAAAGTTCCAAGAAAGTACTTCTACAACCATCCCCAAGGTCCCAGATCCTATATAGCCCCGCACTTTCAGTCCTCCCCTAGCTAGTTGGAAATCACAGATGTATGCCAAGAAATAGAGAGTTGAAAGTCCATGGTCTCATCCATGATTCCTGGAATCATCGCAAAACAACTTTTCCCTGTCGCTTCTGGCACCATCTTCTTCTAAACAGTGAATGTCTTGATGCTCCTTGACTGGCTTACTTCCCCTAACAGAAGCATCTCCATCAATTTTTCTGCGAATGACATAGCTATGTTCACTCTTTTTTTGATTCAGAAGGATTAAATGCCTTTATTGCCAAACTCAGTTAAGCCCAATGGTGGTGAGTGGTACTAGGGTGTGAACTCAGCATCTGTGTTTACCAGGCAGGCACTGCACTACTTGAGCCATAGCCCTTAACCCAAGTCATTTATCTTAATTCTTGGCAGTTCTGGGGTTTGAACTCAAGACCTTATACTAACTAGGCAAGTGCCTGACTGCCTAGTTTCTTCTTCTTGCAGAATAGATTTGTGATGGTGAGGCAAGACTGTCTTAAGGCATGGATGTCTCTCATGGATTTGTTTCTTCCATGTGCACCTGCTGTAGTTTTGCTTTTCTTCCATGTTATAATGTAGTACAAGGCCCTCATCAGATATAATCAACAGATTCTTGATTTCTGCTGTACAGAATAGTCCACAAAAATACACTTTGATTGTTATAAAACATTCAATAATCTATTTTAGGTACAAAAAAAAGACTAAGACAAGAAGAGAGGGAAAATTACCTTTGAAGGTAATTGGAGTACATATGAAATAACATATTGTTATTTAAAATGCAACTTACATTGTTTCCAGATTGCTTATAGACTATATTATTGACTGTATTATTTCAAAGTGTAACACATTCTTTTTACATATACTTTAGATGTTACTTTTACTAGTAGCATATTAATGTATTACTTTATATAATAGGCTTGTATTATTACAAAGTGTAGGGCAATCATTTAATATAACTAATATGCTGAGAGGAAAGAATGCAGAAACATATAAAGTACTTAAAAAAACAGTGGAGGCAAAACATTGGGGGAAGAAAGAAACATTAAATGAAGACAAGGAACTCTAGCATAGTAATTGCAACTGTCATACACAGTAATCCAAAAATGTCAGCGAATACTATAAAAATAAGTTTTCTGAATACACCATATTTCTAAATAAGCTGAAATAAACACTAGAAAACAATTTGCAACCCACAAGAAATAAGGTCAAGGCCACACTGCTCAGTCATGGTAGCTTAACTTTGTGGTTCTCCTGACATTGCTTGGAAAACTCTCAGATTGGATTCTTTTTTTTTTCTCATCAGATATGCTTTTATTTATTTTTTTATTTATATATATATATTTAATAGTCAAAGTGATGCACAGATAGGTTACAATTTCATACTTTAGGCATTGGATACATTTCTTGTACTGTTTGTCACCTCCTTCCTCATTCCTCCCTCCCTCCTCCCCCTTTCATTCTCCCTCCATGAGTTGTTCAGTTGGTTTACACCTAACAGTTTTGCAAGTATTGCTTTTGTAGTCGTTTATCCTGTGTCTCTCAATTTTGGTATTCCCTTTCCGTTTCCTAGTTCTAATACCAGTATATACAGTTTCCAATATACTCAGATAAGATATAGTGATAGTGCAGGTACAACCATAGGAAGGGGATACAAGAGGATCATCAACAATAGAAGCTATGGTTTCACATGGCATGTTGAAAGTAATTACAACAGTGATATATCACTCGTTTCCATAACATGGAGTTCATTTCACTTAGCACTTTCTTATAGCTACATTCTTCTTAATGGCTGCATAGTACTCCATTGACGTTTTTAACTTGTTATTAAGCAGTAAAGAGTTGAAGGAATTACAGTATTTATATTAGATATACTCAAGACAAGTGAGATAAAATGAGGCAGAAAGTATTAAATATTCTCTGGTCTACATGTTGTGATAGAAAGCATGAGAGTTAAAGAATAACTCATCCCTGAATGCAGGGAATTAATGAACCTCAATGCTTTAACCCCTCTATTCAATTACCATGGTGACAATGAGAAGTAGAGACCTATTTAAGTACAGATGAGTAACCAGAGTATATTTTTTTAAAAATCCATTTCCTAGTAATGAGAGGGAAAGAATATCACAGAGATACCCAACAGGGAAATCCCTGCTGAAGTGGATAGTGCATCTGCTTCTACTGGAATGTACTTAGAGTTATGATACTGTCCCAGCCATCGCTCTTGCATTTTCGTGACTAGTCTCATCACAACCAGAGAGGGATAGCAAGTATAGGGAATTGCCTGGGAAACAAAGAGCCATATTCAGAGGCTCATAGGATGTTACCCTTATCACTTCCCCTCTGTGATTTACAAAATAGACCCCAACAGTAATCAAACTCACCAAATAGTAATTCGTATATAATGCAGACCCTACTTGCATTGATTGATACACTAAAGGCTTCAAGTCGTCTAGAATCTATCTATAAATACAACCTAACTTGGTAAAGTGTTCATTGCACAAAGACTTTATGCACTGGTATATAATAATCTTCCCAATCACATGGGAGATCAGAAATTTCATCAACATGGGGATTGATATTGAGAAAAGCACATATGGCTCCCAACAGGGACAGCATGCCTGCTAGACTGCACAGGAGGGGCTGGAAAATTCAGCCACCCAGGTGCATATATCAGTAGAGGCAACAAGCTGGGGAGGGCCCACAAACCCGATGCCATCACCCAAAGTAGTTCACGTGAAGCTCAGACCCACACAAGAGTGCAGAAGGAAAGAACATGGACCCAGATCTTGATAAGAAATAAAGGTTTCAAGCTGATACAATCTCTCTCATAAAGTATGTCTTATAAGCAAGTGTGGATCATCAGCACACACACAGAAGAGCCAAGAATCAAATGCAGCAGTAAACACAGTCTTTCTATCTTCCTAGGCCCATCTGTTAACTCCAACTTTCCTAGGTGTCATGGGCTATGCACCAGTGATGACAGAAAACACATGTAGCTTCAAACCTCCCTGCCCACACTCTGAAACACTTCTGTGAAAGGTAATGAACATTTGTGTTGGTCCTATTCACTGAGAGTCCACAGTAGACAGACACTCGTACTTTCCTCTAGATCCCCAGATCAAGCTAGCCCTTCTCAGGTATCTGAGGGATACTGACTCACAAGTCTGCACACATGCCATACCAAGCATATTACATGTAATCAGTTCAAAGGACGGGAGGAACAAAAGCCTAAATCTGAAACTGCAGGTGCAGCAAGAATTCCAAGTCATGTCACAACAGCCTCCAAACTATTCTTCCATAGCAGATGGGTACCCCCATCTGAATAGAAATGCTGACCTTCTGAGAGGAATTCATCTCATCCCTTGGTTGCTGTTTTTCCTGCTTTGTGGAGATGATGCTCAGAAATCTCTTGACCTTCCTGCAATAGATATCAATGCTGTATATCCACTCATCAAATAATGCATACAATGCCTATATGATCAGATTCTTTATGTAGAATCAACTTCCAGAGGAACTAGCAATAGAAAGAGAGGAGTGAGCAGAAGTAAACTCATGCAGAACATATCTGCATTACTGGATGGTCAATTTCAAAGTTCAAGGTCTACGAAGCACCTGAAAATGTTATAATGACCAAGCAGTGGTACAGCACCTGTACCACTTTACATGGCATCAGGGTAACTCACAATGAGGACTGGTGGCAGAACTGTGTAGAAAAATTGAGAGAACCAGTAGACACGTTAGTGTTTTGGAACATATCTATATAGACCTAATAATGTGACCTCTCACAATGAAAATTTCCACGCTGAAAGGGCTCCACTGTTTTTCTGTACCGACTCTTGACACAGCACTCTGGTTTACCCCTCAGGATGAGGTTCAACCCCTGTGATGGCTGCTAAGCTAAGAACCTCAGAAGTGATTGGAGGCTGTATGTTTCGAGCTGGTCAACATCTGCATCATGGAAGATTAAAGATAACCCTGGAGAAGGGAATTTCCCCACACTCAGAGAATACATGTTTATCAATACATAGCCTGAAGAGTTAACTCCTGTGGCTTTGTTCATTTTAAACAGGAAAAATATTCTTCAGCAACTAGTCCATGTAAAGAAGAGTTGAATGTTATAAAAATCAGCTTTCTAACCCCAAGAATAACACTGCTCCTGACATTCTCACATCAAGCAATGGAGGCCACCATGTGACCTTTGCAAACGGAGCACTCAAATTTCTCTAAAAGTCTCCAGATAGGGACCTGGCCTGCTCAGAGACAACATTGTTCCTGACCAAAATGCGTCCTTGTTGGGATCCATCTTTCCCCTTGATGGAAGGGGCTGGATGCCCCTCCCCTAGCCCTGGGGAATGTGGCCCTGCTACCCTCTCTGGATCAGAATCCAGAGAAACCGTTTGGGCAAACAGCCCCCAACCCACGCTAGCCAGCCCGGCGCCTACCAACCCCGCCCTGACTCGCCGTGCTCGAGTGATGTTAGCCTTTGGGGGTCAGGTGGTACCTTTCAGCCTATCGACATCCTGGCCAAACCCCTCCCCTCAGAATCATCTACCCTTGTCCTTGTCTCAATAAAGTTAGTTCGCTCTAAGAAGCCAGCCCCGTTGCATGTGTACGTCAGACTTCTAGCGGTAAGGAGGCGGGCACACATCTTCGGCAGACCACGTGCGCGACAGGTCGTAGCTAACTCCCCCGTTCCACTCTAGCTTATCTGCTGGTCGGATGACTAGGGGAGAGGGGGAGAAAGGGAGGGTGGAAAGAAAGAAGTAAGAGTGCGAGCCGGGAGGGGCTAACAAGCCCAACATTTTGGCGCCCACGTGGGTTGCATGAATCCACGCAAGGAAGTTCGGCTCCCGACCGACCCTGACTGAAACAGGTTGGAAATCCTGAGACACGTGGTCCTCCCACTCCAGGTAAGAGGATGGGACAAGTCCAGAGTCAGCAAAACAGTTCGCCTCTTAAAAATCCTAAAGTTCACCCTCCGAAACTCGGGGATTAATATCTCAGAGCCCCGCGCCATATGAATTTGGGAGGAATTGACCCACAGGTTCCCGTGGCTGACTGGAGCCAACCCGGAGGTAGAAACGGCAGAATGGGGAAAACTCCTACCGCGAGTAATTAAGACTCTCAAGGCATGCCTCTCTTGGGACCCCGGCGGGGAATCTCTGGATTCAGGAGAGAGCAGCCGGAGGGAATTTTGATTTGGAGAGGGCCCCAATGCCCCACTCCGAAAGGCCCAGGGACGAACACACGTTTGGTCCCTGGTACCCCAAGCCAGATGCAGCTCCCGCAGAAGCCTGGAGACAAGCAGCACAGCCACAGGCTTGCTACCCCTCCCCCATGGGAGGCTCAGCTTGGCTCTATACATATGCAGCCCTTTGCAGCTGCTTTTCCGCCAGCCGTGGCAGTGATGGAGGCAGGGGCAGTGCCCTGGAGCAATAAAAAAAAAAAAAGAAACGGCCTGGCCACTTTTAAATTCAGAGGCCTTCATGGGAGTTGCTGGAAACTACAGATTTCCATTAGTTCTGGAAGATGGTTCTTGAGAGAGGCAGGCACAATACGCCCTGGGCAAAACATGTTCTTTATGGCCTGACCTTCAGATTCCCCACCAACCAAGGCAATAAAAAGCCTGAAGCCCCTTGCTGGGCAGTTCCCATTGCCCCCGAGATAAGGCCAGAGACAGTAATCATGATATTTGGAAAGAAGTTCTGATTCTTAATTGATACAGAAGCAGATCGGACCATATGCATTTAAATGGACAACATTATTATTGGATCAGCAGATGTTCAAGTGCGAGATTTGGCCTATAGCAAGGCACAAATGCTCCTTCAAAGAGGAGGGCTGTGTATAGCCAGTGACAAGGTTCAGAAAGTATACCCCTTTAAGATCTTGGGGGCAGAACTTAAACTAGACTCTGTATGCCCACTTAAGCCCCAGTTATCCTTCCAGGCAACTTATACTCTGGTGGAGATGCAAAGACTGTTAGGTGAAATTAATTGGCTAAGACCCTGGCTTCAACTGCCTACAGAAAAACTGATTCTGCTCCATGACTATTTGAAGGGCAAAGCTCCCACTGATGTTATTACAATAACTCCATCACTTCAAACAGCCTTCCAGAAAATCCAATTGGCCTTAAATAAGGCACAGCTGGCACGCTACAAGCCTGAGTGCCCACTTTGCCTTTGGGTCCTACCCGGGTCTGAACTTTCCTCAGCTGTAATTATGCAATCAGGTGAGCCTCTTCAATGGGTGCACGCATCAGTAGAAGGAGCTCCCAGGGTTTATTCAAAGCTAGACCAGCTAGCTGACTTGGTAATTAAGGGCAGGGATACCTCCCTGAGACATTATGGGAGAGATCCTGATGTGCTGACTATTCCCTACCGGTTGTCAGATTTTGAATGGGTCAGAAGAAATAATGCACGTGTTTCTAGTGCCCTGGAGGGCTTTATGGGCAAGGTAGATTGCCACTATGGCACTTCAAGATGGGTGACCTCATTTTCCAGGCTACAATGGACACCCCCTGTGCTTTTCTCTATCAAGCCTCTTGTCAAGGCTGCCAATGTGTTTACAGATGGTGGACGAGCCGGCTCTGCCGTAGTGGTGTGCTCCACCTCGCCCTATGCCGGTGGGAAAGAAAACACCCATTACTTTGAAGCCGTCACTGGCTCTGCACAATTTAAAGAGTTGTACGCATTCGCCTTGGCACTGACCCATGTTAAACAGCCAATGAACTTGTTCTCTGATAGTCTGTATGTGGTTAATTTGCTACCCAACCTGGTATGTTCATATATCAAATTAGATGAAAACCCAATCACTCCTCTGATGATCCAAGTCAGGTCTCTGTTAAAAGAGCGGAGTGAGCCTATATTTTTACAGCACCTTCGTGGACACTAGGACTGCCTGGGGACCTGGCACAAGGTAATCATATGGCTGACCAGCTGGCCACTAATGGAACCATCATAGCTCTGGCCATTGTACAACCTCAAAACCTCCAAATGGCCAAAGGACTTCATGAGCATACTCACTTAAATTGGAGAGGGTTACATCAGAGATTTCCTTCAATTCCTATAAAAGACTTAAAAAAGATTATAAGGACTTGCAAATCGTGTATGCCTTTCATGCAAGTCCCTCCCCTACAATCTCCAGGGGTGAACCCAAGAGGTTTGAAACCTAACCTAATTGGGCAGACTGATGTAACCCACTATGCTCCTTTTGGAAGGCTAAAATATATATTTATGTCTATTGACACATGCTCTGGCACGTGTTGAGCCTCTCTGCATACCGGGGAAAGAGCACGGCATGCTGAAAGCCACTTCTTACCGTGTTTTGCTATCCTAGGGCTGCCTTTACAGGTTAAAACAGATAATGGACCTTGTTTCACCAGTAAGCCTTTACAGGCATTTTTCCAAATGTGGAATATTAAACATACCACTGGAATACCTTATAACCCAAAGGGTCAAGCCATAATTGAGAGGCATAATAAGACCCTGAAGGATCAATTATTAAAACAAAAAGGGGGGGAAGCCCCCATGACAAGCTGAGGACAGCGATGTTTACATTGAATATTTTAAATTTCTCTAAGGACCAACCTCTGTCGGCTTTCCAGAGACACTGGTCAAGCCAAATACCCTACTTAAAAGTGGAGGTCGGGGGGAAGGATCCTCTGACAGGGGAGTGGCGTGGCCCAGATTCACTTATCAGTGCCGGAATGGGCTTCGCCTGTGTTTTCCCCACTGGGGAACTGAATCCAATCTGGATACCGGCTAGAAATGTAAAATATTGTCCATCAGAATGACCACCCAAGGGCACCTGCCCTTGAGGGATGTCTCCCCTTATTTCCTCTCAGGAAAGCAAAGACCTAGGTGGAATTTTCTAAGGAGAAACTGGAAATCCTGCCTGCACCAGCGATGGACCCAGTGTCGGCCCTGTTTCTTCCCTGGACCCTGCCTGATGCCCTTTGGAGTAACGTTTGCTGTGGCAGCGTGGCCCACAGCCTTGCACAAGGACCAAAGGGAAATCTTGCATGGTTGTTCCTTCCTTTGCTCCCCCCCTTTGCTGCTTATCTCGGGGGTCCCCATTGGAGGGAAATAAGAGCTAAAGGACTTGGACACTTTAATGTTTTATGATACATGTTTACAATAAGCAAGGGATTGGCACCTTGCTGCAATGTTTACTATGAAGTGTTTACTAACCTCAGTTGTTAAGTTACCAGCACCCTGGCTGCCGCATTGCCAGGACCTGAACCTGCCCCTCTACCTCACCATCGAGGGAAGGAAGAGCCATCTGTGCTACCTTGAGCGACACCAGACTGGACCAGGATTCCTCTGTTTTCCATGGACTGACCCAGATAAGAGACCCTTCATTGCCTTGTGCCTATGTTGTAATTGCTCATGTGTTACAGTTGCTCATGTTTTCATTTGCCTTGTATTACGATTGCTTGTGCTCATGTCTGCTTAATGCTCCCATTTGCATTATGTTTACATTGGGTCTCTTATTGTAAGCGATGGGCCAGATATGTCTAGGTACCAAGCAGCCTTTGGCCTTCTATCCATATAAGAACCCCATGAGGCTTGTCACTCGGCCCCTAGGATCTGCTGCTCACTGAGGTCCGCTGGCATGAGAGAAAATTATAAGGGCTTTCTTTCGAGTGCCAATCCCACTCTCCCCAAGGCCTCTCAACGGGCCCGCCAGCCCAGCAGGAAGGTCAGCATGAAGAACTAGGGCGCTAGCCCAAGACCAGTAAGACTCCCCTGGGTGGGGGGCAACCTAAGACACGGCACGCTCTCAAGTAGGGCGCCTCCTGCTGTTCACAAAAAAATTAAATATAAAAGAGGCAGATGTTGGGATCCATCTTTCCCCTTGATGGAAGGGGCTGGATGCCCCTCCCCCAGCCATGGGGAATGCGGCCCTGCTACCCTCTCTGGATCAGAATCCAGAGAAACCGGTTGGGCAAACAGCAACCAACCCACGTTAGCCAGCCCGGCGCCTACCGACCCCGCCCTGACTCGCCGTGCTCGAGTGACGTTAGCCCTTGGGGGTCAGGAGGTACCTTTCAGCCTATCGACATCCTGGCCAAACCCCTCCCCTCGGAATCATCTACCCTTGTCCTTGTCTCAATAAAGTTAGTTCGCTCTAAGAAGCTAGCCCCGTTGCATGTGCACGTCAGACTTCTAGCGGTAACGAGGCGGGCACACATCTTCGGCCGACCACGTGCGCGACAGGTCGGATCAAACTCCCCCGTTCCACTCTAGCTTATCTGCTGGTCAGATGACTAGGGGAGAGGGAGAGAACGGGAGGGTGGAAAGAAAGAAGTAAGAGTCCGAGCCGGGAGGGGCTAAGAAGCCCAACAAGTCCTGAGATGTCAGCCTGGGAGCTGTCTCTCTGGTGGCAACAAGTCATCACCTGTTGAAATTCCAAAGCAAGTGAAAGCAACCTACCTTCATTAAGACTGAAATGGCCACTTGAGGGACTCACATCCACATGCTCTGAGTGCCAGAAAAATTCAAACAACTGTCTATACAACAACGATACCAAGGTGCCAAGACCTTCATCCAAGACTAAAGTCAAATATCTTTAGATGAAACACATCTCCCAAAATATATCTTGGGTAAAAAATTTTCATAGGAAGAAGAATGCAGTCTCCAGACTTTATTTTTTTATTTTTCAAAATTTTATTATCAAACTGATGTACAGAGAGGTTACAGTTTCATATGTTAGGCATTGGATCTGCCCACTCCTGCTATTTTTCCTGGATGCAGACACAGATCTTCTGGGTCATCATTCATTTACCATTTAAGTACCCCCTGAACTTCAGGAGAGACAACTTTATTTTCACCCCCAGGCAAAGGAAGATCCACACCTCTCAGAAAATGAAAGCTGAGCTCCACAATATTTACAATAGTTATCTATGGATACCACACCAACAATTTTCACAGGCTGCTTCAAGATTTGTTAAGAACAGAAGCATTCGTTGCTTGTTCAATGATTGTACAAAGCATATGTCTCCTCCAAGAAAAACTGATTATCACCAGCAAAATGAATCATTCCATCTCAGCTACACAGAAATGCACAAGTCTGACTTGGGGCACAGGCAGAACAGACCTGTGGGTGAGCCTCTTGCTCAGTGGGACATGGGCACTGCAGACTTCAACTGATGTCGCCAAACTAGCTCAGCACAAAAGAATGGACCGAGGAAACAATGGTCCCATTAGAGTAAAGAACTCAATTACTGGACTTGAGAAATTAACTAGCCCCTAACTGCAAAAATGTCACAGAAAAATGAAACTGTGAATTCCTGAGCTTCTATTGAAAGTGCGGAGAAGGTAGGCAGGCCCACACAGCATCTGGTCACTCTTCCATCCCAAGCATTAGAGGAAGACCGTGTTTTAGAAGTGACTGGTCAGTACCTGCAGAGTTGGGGAGCTCCTGATGGCACACAGGCCTGCTGCAGCTTATCCCATCTTTCTCTCCCCCAGAGGCAATGTTGGAGAACCCCCTTTTGGGAGCACACATAGACTCAATTCAGCACGGAGCAGGGAGAAAAAACACCTCAACATCCTGCTGTGTGGAGTCAGCACATCCAACCCTCCAGGTTTCCTAGAACAGGATACACTATTGGGTAGCTCCTGTAGCCACAATCTGATTTATATATTGAAAGTACACATCTATAATTTTAACCAATCCTGAATTGATTTGCAGGTATTTGGAAGTTAATAGAAACAGAAAAATGTTACCAGAAATTTTGCCTTGGGATCCACTTCCACACAAAAACATAAGAAATATGAGCACCAGGAAGACAAGGATAAAAGCAGAAGCAGGCTACCGATAGTGTCCAACGGGTCAATATGGCTGTGGATTTATGAAGCCAAACACATGAAGAAGCTCCTTCCACTTCCGGTTGACACTGAATCAGATGTAGGTGACTTCTAGATAATTTTATTATCGAAGTCTATACATAGAGGAGGGTCAAATGCTCCCTTTCTATTCAATCCTGGGAAGGTTCTATTCAATCCTGGAGTAGGTTTGCATGAATCAAGCAGTCTCTCTAGCATTCATGGTGCCTATGGTAGGAGGTCCAAAAGGGGCATCAGTTATTCAAATGGCACATAGGTCAAAGATACAAAGAACAACTCATTCCAACACTAGGTACAGAGTTCTGATCTGCTGAGAGGGCCAGGTGTGTCTACAGAGTCATTTGCTACATCATCTGTTACTTGATGGTACTAGGAGGTCCATGTGGATAATCTCAGTTACCTGGGAGTTAAGAAATGATGCAAGGGACTTCCGAGAAGACAGTAGAGCAGCTGCAGTGCAGTAGCTCAGCTCCCTCCAGCATGGCAGTTTTCTCGCCTCATAGAAACTTTTACTACTAGAAAGACAACCAGCGTAAGTTGTTACAGTACAGGGATTCTGTTCAGGAAGGAAAAATCGACTTCCCCGCCTGAAAACACTAATTCGAGCTCTGGGCAGTATCCCACCGCCCACTTATCTCCCACTCAAAACAAGCAGGAAGCAGAGCAGTCAATCAAAAACATAGAAGAGAACCCCCAAAATGCTCTACAAAGTCTACTCATAAACATGATAAATGAAAAGTTAGAATCACTTCAGTCAATTATTCTAGAGCGTGAGGAGGCAAAGCAAAAATTAATGGAGAATTTCATGGCATCCACAAATAGAAAGATAAATGAACTTCAAGAGTCAAATGAAATGATAGCTAACCAGCTTAAAGATTTGAGAGACAACTCTCAAAACCAAAGTAATGAAGATAATGAAGTAAAGAAGTCCATACAAGACCTAAGAAATGACATGGAAATTATCAGGAAAGACCAGTCAGAAGCAAAAGAGATTCGAAATCAAGTAACTAGCCTACAGTCCCGACTAACTGAAGCAGAGGATCGAATTTCGGGAGCTGAAGATTCCTTAGATTCCATGGAGAAAGATAAAAAATCAATACAAATCCAGTCCAAGCAACAAAACAGATTGCTACAGGAGATTCAAGACATGATCAGTAAGCCCAATTTAAGGATAATACGTATTGAGGAAAACTTGGAGAAAGAGGTTAATGGGATAGGCAACCTATTTAACAGAATATTAGCTGAGAACTTCCCAAATATCCAGAAGGAAAGGCCTATACAGATACAAGAAGCATTTAGAACCCCAAATCGACCAGACCAGAATAGGACATACCACTGACACATTGTGATCAAAACAGGTTCAGTAGAGTGCAAGGAAAAAGTACTCAAAGCTGTTAGGGCAAAGAAAACAATCACATACAAAGGAAAAGCAATCAGAATTACCCCAGACTTCTCAGCAGAGACCATGAAAGCAAGGAGAGCCTGGAATGAAGTATACCAAACTCTATATAAAAATAACTATCAACCAAGAATTCTGTACCCAGCCAAACTCTCCTTCATAGCTGAAGGTCAAATAAAAGTCTTCCACAATAAGGAAAAACTGAAACAATATATCTCCACCAAACCAGCTTTACAAAAAGTCTTCAAAGATGTACTATACAGGGATAATAATCAAGATCCCAATACAGACAGAGAAATGAACCCTAATTAGTAAACATCAGATCAAGAAATGGGAAGACACAGCCTTAAACATGATAGCGATAATGAAAGGAACAAACGATCATCTCTCAATCCTAACTCTCAACATTAATGGACTTAATTCTCCAATCAAACAACATAGGCTCATAAGTTGGATGAAAAATCAAGATCCATCTCTCTGCTGCCTCCAAGAGACACATCTATCCAGCAAAAGTAAACATCTTCTAAAAGTGAAAGGCTGGAAACAAATCTATCAAGCAAATGGCCCCCATAAGCAGGCTGGAGTTGCAATCCTAGTATCAGACAAAATTGACTTCAAATTAAAAAAGGTAAGAAGAGACAAAGAAGGTTACTACATACTAGTAAAGGGATCTCTCCTACAGGAAGAAATAACCATTCTAAATATCTACACACCAAATGCAGGAGCACCCAGCTTCATCAAACAAACACTACTGACTCTCAAAACACTCATAGACCCAAGCACATTGATAGTTGGGGACTTTATCACTCCACTATCACCTCTGGACAGATCAACACACCAAAAACTGAACAAAGAAACCACAGAACTAAACAACTGCATAAACCATCTAGACTTAATCGACATCTACAGAATATTCCACCCAGCAAGGACAGAATACACATTCTTTTTGGCAGCACATGGAACATTCTCCAAAATAGATCACATCTTAGGGCACAAAGAAAATCTGTACAAATTCAGAAGTATCAAAACCATTCCCTGCATTCTCTCAGACCACAATGGAATAAAATTAGAGCTCAACTCAAACAGCCACCACAGAAAATCCTACAATTCTTAGAGACTAAACAACACACTGCTGAACCATCAGAGGGTCATTGAAGAAATTAAAACGGAAATTCAAATGTTTATGAAATTCAACCAAGTTGAGGACACAAAGTACCAGCTCCTTTGGGACACAGCAAAGGCAGTACTCAGAGGAAAATTTATATCTCTGAGTGTATACATCAACAAGCTGGAGAAACAGCAACTAAATAATTTAAGGAAGCACCTTAATTTTCTTGAGAGAGAACAACAAGCCAAACCCCAAATCAATAGACGGAAGCAAATAGTTAAAATAAAATGAGAATTAAATCAATTAGAGACGAAAAAAACCATCGAAAGAATCAACAAAACAAAGAGTTGGTTCTTTGAAAAAATCAACAAGATAGACAGACCCCTGGCAAACCTGACCAAAAAACAAAGGCAGCACACTCAAACAAACAAGATAAGAGATAAAACAGGTAACATCACCACAGAAATAACCGAAATTCAGAAAATAATAAGAGACTATTTTGCAAACCTTTATGCCAACAAATTCGAGAACTTGGAAGAAATGGATGATTTCCTAGAAAAAAATTCATATCCCCAAACTGAATCAAGAAGATTTAAACCTCCTAAACAGACCCATATCCAGTATTGAAATAGAAACAGCAATAAATGATCTCCCATCCAAGAAAAGCCCAGGTCTAGACGGATTCACTGCAGAATTCTACAAGGCCTTCAAAACAGAACTCACACCAATATTTCTCAAACTCTTCAATGAAATTGAAAGAGAACGTTCGCTTCCAGACTCATTCTATGAAGCCAGTATAACCCTCATCCCAAAACCAGGCAGGGACTCATCACGGAAAAAGGCCTAGAGACCGATCTCCCTGATGAACATAGATGCAAACATTCTCAACAAAATTCTGGCCAATCGACTTCAACAGGTCATCAAAAAAATCATACACCACGATCAAACTGGATTCATCCCAGGGATGCAAAGTTGGTTTAATATATGCAAGTCAATTAATGTAATCCACCACATCAACCGGAGCAAGATAAAGAACCACATGGTTTTATCTCTGGATGCAGAAAAAGTGTTTGATAAAATCCAGCACCCATTTATGCTAAAAGTCCTGGAAAAACTGGGATTCCAGGGAACATTCCTAAATATAATCAAGGCAGTTTATGACAAACCAACAGCAAGCATAACTCTAAATGGTGAAAAACTAAAGCCATTTCCTTTAAAATCAGGAACAAGGCAGGGATGTCCACTCTCTCCCCTGCTCTTCAACATAGTACTAGAATTCCTAGCCAGAGCAATCAGGCAAGAAGTAAATATAAAGGGGATCCAAGTAGGTAAAGATGAAGTTAAACTCTCTCTCTTCGCAGATGACATGATCCTATACCTAAAGAATCCCATAGACTCTACCCCCAAGCTACTAGAGCTGATCCAAAACTTTGGCAAAGTTACAGGATAGAAAATAAACCTTCAAAAATCAACGGCCTTTCTCTATGGTAACGACCCGAAGACTGAGGCTGAAATCAGGAAAGCAACTCCTTTTGCAATAGTTCCCAAAAACATAAAATACCTAGGAATAACCTTAACCAAAGAAGTGAAAGACCTCTTTGAGGAGAACTTTAAAACCTTGAAAAACGAAATTAAGTCAGAACTAAGGAAAAGGAAAAACCTCCCATGCTCCTGTATTGGGAGGATTAATATAACCAAAATGGCAATATTGCCAAAAGCTATCTACAAATTCAATGCAATACCCATTATTATCCCAACACCATTTTTTGATAAAATAGAGGAATCAATCCAGAAATTCATATGGAATAATAAAAGACCTAGAATAGCAAAAACAATTCTAAGCAGAAAGAACAGTGCTGGAGGAATTACAATACCCAACTTCAAGTTGTATTATAAAGCTATAGTAATAAAAACAGCTTGGTATTGGCACCGGAACAGGCCTGAAGACCAATGGAACAGAATTGAAGACCCGGGAATAAACCCACAGAACTACACCTACTTAATCTTTGATAAAGGGGCCAAAACAATAGTTTGGAAGGAAGATAGCCTCTTTAATAAATTGTGCTCAACACATGCAACAAAGTAAAACTAGATCCTTATATATCACCCTGCACCAAAATCAATTCCAAATGCATTAAAGACCTTGAAATCAAAACAGACACCCTGAAAACACTAAAGGAAGGAGTAGGAGAAACACTTGGGCTCCTTGGGGCAGGACGGAACTTCCTTAACAAAGACGCAGAAAGGCTAAAAATCAAAGAAAGGTTGGACAAATGGGACTGCATCAAACTGCAGAGCTTCTGCATGGCAAAGGACATATCTCGCAAGATAAACAGAAAGCCCACAGACTGGGATAAGATCTTTACCGGCCACTCAACGGACAAAGGCCTCATCTCTAAAATATATGCAGAACTAAAAATATTACCTTCTTCCAAAACAAAACCGCAAACAACCAAGAGCCCGCTCATCAAGTGGGCTAAAGACTTACAAAGAGACTTCTCTGATGAGGAAATGAGAATGGCCAAGAGACATATGAAAAAGTACTCTACATCACTGGTCATAAAAGAAATGCAAATCAAAACAACATTGAGATTCCATCTCACCCCAGTAAGAATGTCATATATCAAGAAAACTATGGGGCTGGGGACATAGCCTAGCGGCAAGAGTGCCTGCCTCGGATACACGAGGCCCTAGGTTCGATTCCCCAGCACCACATATACAGAAAACGGCCAGAAGCGGCGCTGTGGCTCAAGTGGCAGAGTGCTAGCCTTGAGCGGGAAGAAGCCAGGGACAGTGCTCAGGCCCTGAGTCCAAGGCCCATGACTGGCAAAAAAAAAAAAAAAAAGAAAAGAAAACTAATAATAACAGTTGTTGGAGGGGATGTGGCCAAAAGGGAACCCTACTTCATTGTTGGTGGGAATGTAAACTGGTTCAGCCACTCTGGCAAGCAGTATGGAGACTCCTCAAAAGGCTAAATATAGAACTCCCATATGACCCAGCAACCCCACTGTTGGGTATCTATCCAAAAGACAACAAACAAAATCACAGTAAAGCCACCAGCACAACAATGTTCATTGCAGCGCAACTTGTCATAGCGAGAATCTGGAACCAACCCAGATGCCCCTCCGTAGACGAATGGGTCAGGAAAATGTGGTACATATACACAATGGAATTTTATGCCTCTATCAGAAAGAATGACATTGCCACATTTGTAAGGAAATGGAAGGACTTGGAAAAAATTTTACTAAGTGAAGTGAGCCAGACCCAAAGAAACAGGGACTCTATGGTCTCCCTTATTGGGAATAATTAGCACAGGTTTAGGCAAGTCACAGCAGAGGATCACAAGAGCCCAATATCTATACCCTTATGATCACATAAGATGATGCTAAATGAAATGAACTCCATTTTATGGAAATGATTGTTATATCACAGTTGTAACTACTTTCAACGTCCCATGTGTATCTGTAGCTTCTACTATTGATGATGTTCTTGTATCACCTTCTTGTGAGTATATATACACTATCGATGTAATCTTATCTGAGTATATTTGAAACCGTGTATACGGGTATTAGAACTAGGAAATTGAAAGGGAATACTAAATTGAGAGACACAGGGTAAAAAAAGAGAAACAACTACAGAAACAATACTTGCAAAACTGTTTGGTGCAAGTGAACTGAACACCTCAGGGGAGGAAAGGGTAAGGGGGAGGGGGGAGGGAGGTATGAGGGACAAGGTAACAAACAGTACAAGAAATGTATCCAATGCCTAACGTATGAAACTGTAACCTCTCTGTATATCAGTTTTATAATAAAAACTAAAAAAAAAAAAAGAAGAAGAAATGATGCGATTCACAGTCATCTATGTATCGCCAAGAGCAAAGACCTTTGGGTCTACTGGGGAAGTTGTCATTTGAGGTCATTATCCATTACCGTCACTGGGGAGATAGAACAGCTTCTGAAAGGCCAGAGAAACTTCTCCAGGAACATGTTGGAGAGCTAGAGCAACCTAGAATCCTTCAAAAGTAACAGCTTCTTTCACAAGACCCCAAACTATTGGGGAAACAAGGAGGACATCATTTTCTGAGTTGAGACCAAGAAGAGCTCCAAAATTAAGTATGGAAGCTAGAGAGCACCAAGAGAGCAAAATAAGCAAGCCAGAGAAGCAACTCATGGAGCTCTGTGGCTGGATTCTCAAGAGGTTTTGTCAACCTAACTACAAGGATTCATTCCTCAAGCATCAGAGAAGGATGGTGAGGCACCTGTTTCACACATCGTTGTTGGCCACAAGAACTGCTAGGAGAGGGAAAATGCATGTTATTGTACATGACAAGCAATAAGATTTTTAAATCTCATATAATGCTAGTTAAACAAGGAGCAATGGTTGGAAGATTGAAGATTTTGCCTAGGATTGGCTTTAGTTAGCAGACACTATCTGCAAGAAAAAAAAAGCCACATGCCACACCCTTTGTACCTACAGAGTACTAAAGTGATTCCCTGGCATGCAACGGCCCTGAGCTGCAATAAGCAGATAGAGGGACCTGGCCTATGAACATTCTTGGCAGACTAAATGGTTCCCCATATTGTACATCATTGAACTATGAAGCAAAGTTTTCCTACTTGGACAAAACCTTCCATTTGCCTTCAACCATCTTTACCCAGAGAAGAAACTCTTGCTGTGGCCACAAGGTAGACATATCTCAGTTGTCACCTCAGGGTAAACATTTGGAGCTCACCTGAGATCAAGAGCAAGGGGGAAATTTTTCCTTGTCAGAGATGAATTGCAGGAACATCCCTTCAGCTCTTCATCATAACAAAATCAACTCAGAGTAGAGAAAGTGGGTCACCTCAGATCACAAAATCATGGACACGGGAACCAGGTGAAGACCTCAGTGACTCAGGTCTCCCAGTGAACATTGCACCTGTCCAGGTGTCCCAGGGAACTAGACTAGAGCTTTAGATTATCTCTATTTAGCAACTTGAAAGAATAGGATAAAGAAGGATAAAGCCTAATGAGGTACCGCTCATTACCAAGCTGCTCACTGGATATTGGGCAGCATTCTGAACAAGAGCATCTATCTGTGGATGGATGACTAGAGCCACTTAGCCATCAGGGTTCACCTGGCAAGTCCCAGGAGGTCTCAACACAGCGACTGAGTGATTGAGTCCAGAAGACATATTTTACAAACAACCAAAAGCAAAATGTGTCTATAAAGGAGGGAACACATGTCTCCTCATCTCTGCTGAAAGAATTCTTTACTATATATATTGAGGCTCTTCACTGATAGAATCTTCAAATTCTACCCCTTCAATATTATCTCGAAGAGGTTCAGGAAAGCAAGAGATGACTCACAAGGAATAGTAGGCCAATTCTCAGGAAAGTCCTTTCTTACAGGATGCTGCTACAGGCTCTGGAGGGACAGCCAGCTGCTTTGCCACAGGTACCGAGCTTCTTCCTGAAGCTTCTTCCATAGCTAAGGTATAAATCCCTGAGAGGTTGGCTTGTGCTCTGGATCTGGATGGGGCCATTCCTGAAGGGAGCTGGGCCCACTACCTCTGCTTACCCAACAAATACTTGTAAGGAGACCATATTGCCTGATATACTTCAAGTAGCATTTCGAAGATTGAACTGGGCACAGACTATGTATTAGAAACATCTGTACACAGGCAGCTAAGAAGACACTCTGGATTACAGAGACTTTCACAGGACAGCATCCCTGATTTGATTATTCAGAAATTATACTCATGAATGTTTTATTAATGAATTTTCATGTATTTTTCTTTGAAATAGTCTCACTATGCAAATGTAGCCTAAAGCTCGCAGCCCAAAGCAATGCTCCTACTGCCTCAGACTCATGAGTATGTGGGAGTATCCAGAGCATCACACCTGGCAACTGGCACATCTTCATCTAAATTCCACTGAACCCGCAGACAAGCTCCACCCTCTATCCAGAGCCAAGTCTACTTTAGAGCCATCAAGATTATAAGGAATAAAGTTGTTAAAAAAAAACATAGAATACACTCTAGCAGGCCTTTGATGTAGTCACTGTTGAAGCCTTCCCAACCATAATGAGGATTAAAACAACCCTGGTTCCTGAAATACTGCAACTGTAACACCAGAAGCTAGACAGGCCATCATAACACTCATACAAGGAGCAACACACACAGAAGCACAAGTGGGAACTGCAGAAGCTGAGAATCTTCCTGCGGTTTTTCCCACTACTATCAAATGGCTTGTGACTCTTCTGTTGCCAGGCATCCAATAGGCCTCTTTCCACATGGGAAATTAAGCAATGTGTTCAAAAGAGTCCTTGCTCTAAGGGCACACAGGCTTCCATCAACTCACTCACCACACCTAAGGGATGTCACATGGACAGGGAAGACACCCCTATGTCAAGTCCTCCAGGAAACCACAGAGCAGCTGCACTGATGACCAGCAGTGTGGAGGGAAAACTCTTGCTTTGAGCTGAATGCCAGGTGAGCCCACTGGTAAATACAAACAGACTCCAAGCACTTGGTTCTGAATCCTAAGCCCTTCACTGGCAGCCCAGGCATAGAAATCCTAGACAAGATGCCAGTTCCCTGGCCCATGATGGGCAGGATAAATACTGCCTATGCAGTCACCATCCAGAGAGCATGTGTAGAGGAAATTGTATGAAATCTCACCCTGAAGAACACAAGCATTCATGATGAGCAGGAATCCTTATGAGCAGAAAAAAGAGGTTCTCTCTCCAGGAACAGTAGCAAGATCACACTTAATCCTGCAAATTTTATGTAGATAGGCAACAGGAAAGAAAAGCAGCAATCCCAAAATTCATGGGTATGGACATGGGTGTCAGAGAATATATTGTCACAAAAAAATCAATGGTATACTTTGCAGATTCGAGTACAACACACATTTTTTAAAAGTCAAAGACTAGAGGAATGCTATGTTTCCACATTCTATATTGAACTCTTATCTGTCGTCTTCTCATCAGTTACATCTCTGTCGCCCTGGAACCTCCAGACCTATAATGAAACCTGATCACCTTTGAGCCAGAAACTGCTCTGACTGCACTAAGAACAGAGGATGGGTTTCTTGACGCACTTTAAAAAACCTAACTGGGCTTGACCCAGGAGAGAAAAACCTTCTGGGATTTTTCTCAGAGAAACTTCTAAGAGAAGTATTGCTAGAGATCTACAGCAACCTAGTAGCAGTGGATGTAAAGATGACGGATCATAAATATCCATCCACAACTCTGTTGCTTTGGTTCCTCTCAAAACAGTAGAGACAACATTGTGAGGAAAGGGAATATACAGTCATGCTCTGGAAATCAAGAAGTGATAGCAACAATGGTAACAAGTACAGATGCCCTGTGTGTGGAGATGTCACATATGGCATGGCTACAGGCCTAAGGCTTATATGTCTGCCCAGGAAATCCTAGCCTTAATGGAGGAAATTGATAACCAAATCACCCACCTGGTACATTGTCCAGGGCACGAAAAGGGGGATTCTGTAGTCGTAATAGGAACATGCATGCATTGCCACTGCCAGAGAAGCCACTTTACAAAGAGGAGGACTCTAAATATTTTATTAACTGTTCCCTACCCCAGACTGCAATCCAAGCCAGTATACCCAGGAAAATAACATTTAGCCAAGTAGCTTGATGAAAGTCAGAACTCTGAAGAGTGGTGGTTCTTGCCACAGCATAGGATGTCCTTGCCAAAACTCTGGGAAAAACCTTGAGATCCTAGGTGCATAAACCAACTTACCAGGGAAAAACTACGACCTAATCCTCTAAAGTGACATTACTTTTTCCTAAACTAGGACAGCTGGAGTAATAACCACCAGGTTCCCTGCCTGTGCTCAGGGTCATGCACCACAGGGTAAAAAGCCACCCCCAGGAATAAGGACCCCGGAAGCACTCCAGCAGAGCACTAGAGACAGATTTTACCTAAGACAACCTCTCGGGGCTGGGGATATGGCCTAGTGGCAAGAGTGCTTGCCTCGAATACATGAGGCCCTGGGTTCAATTCCCCAGCAACACATATACAGAAAATGGCCAGAAGTGGCGCTG